>NC_092485.1:37500-280000 GCF_047495875.1 Pithys albifrons albifrons
CTCTGCAAAGAATTTTTTCCTGATCTTCAACTTCAATTTTCCCTGGCAGAGCTTGAGCCCATCGTGCCCCCTTCTCCCGGTCCCTCTCCAGGAGTTTTCCCTGTTCTCTCCCGATCTCCCGGTCCTTCTCCAGGCTCTCCCTAGCGCGGTTCTTTCCAATTCCCCCCCGGCTCCCCCTCCCTCCTCGCTCGGGGCGTTGGGAAACCTGCGGAGCTTTCACAAGCCCTTCCTGGGTGAGGAAATCCCCGGCCCCGCGCCCGATGCCCCTCCCTGGCAGATGCCCAGGGATGCTCCAACCGCCGGTATTTTCCCGGGGCCAGGGCGGATTGTCCCCGTTTTTCCAGCCCAGCTTTGCGGTGAAAGAAAAGAAAGGCAAGTTAAAAGGCTGGAATTGCTGCGAGGCTGGGAATGGGCAGGATGATCCCGACTGGATCGGGTCTGATCTCCATAGGGAAAGGCTGGGATAGCTGGACACTTCCCTGCAGGACTGGGATCAGAGCTGGGATCAGGGCTGGGATCGGGACTGGGATTGGGACTGGGATCAGGGTTGAGATCAGGCCTTGGGTGAGGGCGGGAATCGGGGCTGGGATCAGGGCTGGGATCAGAGTTGGGATCAGGGTTGGGATAAGGGTTGGGATCAGGGTTGGGATCAGGACTGGGAGCCGAGCACAGAGGGCTGGAGGGACAATCATGGAATCACGGAATTATCCAGGTTGGGAAAGCCCTTTGAGACCATGAAGTCCAACTCTTGTTCCACCACAAATGCCACATCCACATGCTTTTTGGACAACTCCAAGGATAGGCACTGCTCCCCTGCCTGTGCCAGGGCCTGGCCAGACTTTCAGGGCAGGAATTTGGCACCTCTGCATTCCAAGAATCCCGGCACAGCCTTAACCTGGAGTCGAGGCAAGTTTTGGGTGGCAGCTCCATCCTCATCCTCATCCCCCTCGAGGCTCCATCCTCATCCTCATCCTCCCCAAGGCTCCATCCTCATCCTCATCCTCATCCTCATCCTCATCCTCATCCTCATCCTCATGCTCACCCTCACCTCTCCCCTCCCACTCCAGGAGCAGGTGCCATTCCCAAGGGATGATCCCGATGCCCCCCCGGGTGCCCCCAGGCCCCACCCACCTCGGTGCCCGCCTCGGGGATGAAGCTGCGGATGGTGACGGACCTGCCGGGCGCGGGGAAGGGGCTCTCGCGCAGCCCCTGCATGAAGGGGTAGATCACGGCCATGGAGATCTGGCGCCGCTTCTCCACCTCGTCCAGGATCTGCGGCGGGAGGGACCGAGAGGGTGGGGACACCGGAGCGGGGGACACGGAGAGGCTGTCGTGGCCACAGCCGGGGGCACTGCCCGGGCACTGCTGGGGGCACCACCGGAGGCACCGCCAGGACCACCACCAGAGCCACCTCTGGGGGCACTACCGGGGGCACCACCACACCAGATGGGGCCACCACCAGGGCACCATCAGGGCACTGCCAGGGGCACCGCCGGGCCAGATGGGGCCGCCGTCAGTACCACCACCGGGTCACTACTGGGGCACCTCCAGGGCCACCACTGGGGGCACCGCTGGGACCACCACTGGGGCCACCACCACACCAGATGGGGTCACCACCACACCAGATGGGGCCACCATCAGGCCAAACAGGGCCAGCACTGGGCCAAATGGAGCAACCACCAGGCCAAATGGGGCCACCACCAGAGCAGATGGGGCCACCACTGTGTCAGACAGGGCCACCACCACCCAGGGCCACCACTGTGCCAGGGCCACCACCACCCAGGGCCACCACATCCCTACCTTGGAGAAGAGCCCGAAGCAGCCCAGGCAGCTGATGATGCAGAAGACCTCGGGGAGTCGGACCCCCCGGCCCGAGGGCTGGAAGGGGATGGAGAAGGCTCTGAGCACCTCCCACCCACAGCACCAGCCCCACCCTCTCCATGGATACCCCCAGCCCAAATTCCCAATCCCTCTCCAGGTCATTTTCAGAGCTGGGGCCAAGGCTGAGGGTGCAGCTGATGCTGGAGAAGAGGAAGGTGCCTGAGAAGGTGATTTAGGGTCCAAAGCTGGTCATTATTTTGGTGCAAAGTCCTTTGGCTTCTTCCCAAAATCTCCTTCTTCAGGATGTCCTCGGGGCCAATCCTCCCTCCTGCTGCCTGGAATTTTCCCCCCCTTTCCAACTGGACTTTCCCATGTCCTTTGAGGCTCCAGACTGGCAGTTCCCACAGCCCAAGCTCAGCTCTGGGGGGCCAAATGGGAAGGTCCCCCAGGGGATGAGGGACTGGTGGGATCCACCAAGTCTCCAAATCATGGAAAAGGGATGTCCCTGAGGATTTGTGTCCCTGCCCAAAGCAGGAGCCAAGGACAACCATCTCACCTCCCACTGAGCCCTGGGTTGGGGCAGGTTTGGGGGTGGGGCTGAGGGGTCCTGGAGGGGCACACTCCACCCCCAATCCCACCCCAGGTGGGATGTGGAGCCACCCTGAGCATCCTCATCCTGGGGGAAGGAGCCAGGGGAGCTGCAGGGACCAGGCTGGAAAAGCCCTCCAAAATCTCCAAGCTCCACCACAGTCACCCCTAAACCCTGTCCTGAGGGGCCACACCCACCCATCCTGGGGACACTCATGTTCTCCTCCATCCAGAGTCCCACTGGCACCTCAGGGAAGCTCCTCTGGGATGTCACCAGCTCTGCCCAGCCCCGTGGCTTCCTGAGCATGTCCCCAGAGTGTGGTGTCCCCCCAGGGCTGACCCCAGGGTGGGTGGTGGGTACTCACCAGCAGCCTCCGGCAGTAGCCAATTTTCCTGCTGCCATCCATGTTGGTGAGGACAAAGGAGAAGGTCTCACTGCAAGGAAAGACAACATGTGGGGATGGGATGGGATGAGATGGGATGGGATGGGATGGGATGGGATGGGATGGAATGTGGGATGGGATGGGATGGGATGGAATGTGGGATGGGATGGGATGGGATGGGATGGGATGGGATGGGATGGGATGGGATGGGATGGGATGGAATGTGGGATGGGATGGGATGGGATGGAATGTGGGATGGGATGGGATGGGATGGGATGGGATGGGATGGGATGGGATGGGATGGGGTGGGATGGGATGGGATGGGGTGGGATGGGATGGGATGGGATGGGATGGGATGGGATGGGATGGGATGGGATGGGATGGGATGGGGTGGGGTGGGATGGGGTGGGGTGGGATGGGATGGGATGGGGTGGGATGGGATGGGATGGGATGGGATGGGATGGGATGGGATGGGATGGGATGGGATGGGATGGGGTGGGGTGGGATGGGGTGGGGTGGGATGGGATGGGATGGGATGGGATGGGATGGGGTGGGGTGGGATGGGGTGGGGTGGGATGGGATGGGATGGGATGGGATGTGGGATGGGATGGGATGTGGGATGGGATGGGATAGGATGCGATGGGATGGGATGGGATGGGATGGGGTGGGATGGGATGGGATGGGATGGGATGGGATGGGATGGGATGGGGTGGGATGGGGTGGGGTGGGATGGGATGGGATGGGATGGGATGTGGGATGGGATGGGATGGGATGGGATGGGATGGGATGGGATGGGATGGGATGGGATGGGATGGGATGGGATGGGGTGGGATGGGGTGGGGTGGGATGGGATGGGATGGGATGGGATGTGGGATGGGATGGGATGGGATGGGATGGGATGGGATGGGATGGGATGGGGTGGGATGGGATGGGATGGGTTTGTTTGGGCTAGTCTGGGGTGGGGTGGGGTGATCCCTCCAGCCCTCAGGAGCATCCCAGGGTGTGCGGGAGGAGCCCTGCCCAGCCCCCACCTGGGGAACTCGGTGACAGGGGCCCAGTTGTTGCCATCGGGGAAGCAGAAGAGGGGGATGGCCTGGAGCAGACGTTCCTCCTCCTCCCTCTGCCCCTTCAGCAGGTTCTCCCGCTGGAACGAAGGGAGGACACAAATCAGGGGAGTGGGGGGTGCCCATCACCCCTGGGGTGGGGTGGGGTGGGCTCTGTCCTGAGGTGACCTCTGGGGTGGGGTGGGATGGGGTGACCCCCTCTGTCCTGAGGTGACCCCCAGGGTGGGGTGGGGTGGGCTCCGTCCTGAGGTGACCCCCAGGGTGGGGTGGGGTTGGCTGTGCCCTGAGGTGACCCCCAGGGGTGGGGTGGGGTGGGCTCCGTCCTGTAGTGACCCCCAGGGTGGGGTGGGGTGGGCTCCGTCCTGAGGTGACCCCCAGGGTGGGGTGGTGTTGGCTCTGCCCTGAGGTGACCCCCAGCTTGGCCCCATTCACAGCCCTGGGCAAACAACTCCCAACCCCCAACTTTTACCCCTTTCACCCCATGGACAGTGAGGACACACGGGGGTCTCCTCCTGGTCCACCTGCCCAAGGGGTGATGTCACCCCTGTGCTCTCCCGTTTTGGGACAGAGACCACCCCTGGAGGTCCATGGCCCTGGGCTGGTACATGGGGATGGACAGATGGTCCCACCAACCCCGCCCCAGGCAGAGCCCTGAGGTGTCATCTCCTCCTCTGGCTCTGGGGGTGGCGAAGGACCAACATCCCTGGAGGTTTTTCAGCTGAGCTTGGCCGTGGCACTGAGTGCCATGATCTGGTAAAGGGACTGGAGTTGGACCAAGGGTTGGACTTGATGATCTTGGAGAACTTTTCCAACCCAATCCATTCTGTGATTCTATGGATGTGGCACTGAGTGAGAATCCACCACATCTTGATCCAACCCCACTGTGATCACCAGCCCAGGGCACTCCATGCCCAGCCCTAACCCTGACCCACTCCGTGCCCTGGGCTGGTGATCACAGTGGGCTTGGATCAAGGGTTGGACTTGCTGATCTCGGAGGTCTCTTCCAACCCAATCAATTCTGTGATCTCTCCCCCTGGATTTGGAGATCTGATCCCACCCCAAACCAGGCACCAAATACCTTGGGGAACTGGTAGGTGACCTTGGGCTCGTATTGTCCATCTGGGCCCTTCCTCAGCGACACCACCACCAGGTACTCGAAGAAGAACTGCCCAGCAGAGGAGAGGACGGAGCTCCTGTCCCTCCCCTTCCCCAGGGGAGGGGTTTGTTCTGCAGCAGAACCTTCAGCTTTGCCTTCTGCAACCAAAAATACCACCAAGAAATCAGCTCAGAGGGCAATAAAAGGTGGGAGGTGCAGAGTGGCACAGGAACTGGGCACAGGGGAGCTCAGCGGGGTTTGGTGCCCAGGGGTGGACAGTTGGGGGCACAAAATGGGCAGAGAAATGGCTTTTAGGAGGCTTTTGGGGGAAATCCAAGAGCCATCAGCCCCTCAGGGGGATGCCCAGAGTGGGATGGCACAGACTGGGATGCCCGGAGTAGGATGGCACAGACTGGGATGGCACAGAGAGGGATGCCCAGAGTGGGATGCCCCCACATGCCCTGAGCCCTGGCCATTGCTGGTTGCAAAGGAGCCACTCCAGGGTTGTTCCCAGGTCCCTGAGGTGACAGCCCAGGTCTTGCTGGGCCAGTTGGGGAGGGCACTGGGCAGTGCCAACTGTCACACCCCAAAAAACAGGGAAAAACAGGGAAAACAGCCCCAGATACCATCCTGGTGGCACAATGAGACCTGAGGCTGGGAAGGAGAGGAGTTCAATGCTGCCAGGCTGTGCCATAGCTGCCCCTCTCCTAGCAGCCACTTGTGACCCCCACTACCCTGTTCTTGGCACAGGAACTGTGCCGGGCTTGGTCTGCCCCTGACTGGGACACGGAGCTGGAGCAGAAGAGCCTGAGCTGCTCTGAGGGACAACGGTGGGAAAATAAACTGGGTAGGAAAACTGGCTCTTGTGATTGGTCCCGAGTTTGTCCCCAGATCTCAGAGCCTGTCCCCAGATCTCAGTTTGTCCCCAGACCTTGTCCCCAGAGCCCAGAGTTTGTCCCCAGCCTCCAGAGTTTGTCCCCAGATCCCAAAGTTTGTCCCCAGTCCCCAGAGTCTGTCCCCAGACCCCAGAGTTTGTCCCCAGAGTTTGTCCAGGACACCAGGAGCTGGTGAGAGGAGGTGACAGTCCCACCACAGGGTGTCCCTTCCCAGGGATCACAAAATCCTTTCCCAGCTCAGGAAGTGCAAAGCCACCCCCTGGGCACCTCCATGAGCAAAGTCCTTCCTCTTGGCAGAAGGAACCTCATCCCAAGGAAGTCCCCTGGCAGCAGGGGAGGCCCAGGAGAGCTCCAAGGAGGATCCCTGGCTGAGGACACCTCTGGTTTGTCCTGGTTGGGGACCTCCTGGGACAGCCCCAGGCAGGGAAATGGCCACCAAAATGAGCTTTGCTACTCCTGCTCCTCCTTGGGATGCTCCAGCCATGGCTTTGGTCCCATCCCACCCTCAGAGCCAGGTGGTTGTTGGGGAACTCCAGGAACCACCAGGCTGAGTTGGTGTCCCCCATCCCTGCTGGGCACAGGAGTCAGTGGTTGTCCCATGCCCAGGGCAAGATGAAAGGCTGGTTGGATCCTGCCCATCCAGTGCCATCCTGCACTGCAGGGAACACCAGCTGGAGTTGCATCTTCTCCCCGGGGTTCTCAAGGAAATGTGTTGGCCCTGCTGGGTCGTGCCAGGCTGTGGCTCCACCTCTGGTTCGAGGAGGAGTTTGGATTTGCTGGCACTGCCTGCAAATTCGGCCTGGCACAGCCAAAACCCCCTCCTGAGCCCACAGCTGCTCCTGCCTGGGCTGGCACACGAGCCCTGGGGTTGGGTGTGCCATCAGAGATCCCATCAGTGCTCCCCAAACCAGCAGGTTCCAGTCCCAGAGCACAAAACCCACCGACCCTCCCACAGACACGTGAGGGAGATTTGGGGACCACCCCCAGCCCCATGGGAGGAGGGGGAGGATCCAGCAGGAACTTCCCATGGAAGAAGGGGGATGATCCAGGAGAAACATCCCCTGGGAGGAGGGGGATGATCCAGGAGGAGCATCCCCTGGATAGAATGGGATGAACCAGGAGGAACATCCCCTGGGAGGAGCGGGCAATGAACCAGCAGGAGCATCCCATGGTAGGAGGGGGATGATCCAGCAGGAATATCCTCTGAGAGGAACAGGTTGATCCAGCAGGAGCATCCCCTGGGATGGGCGGGATGCCCCAGTGCCCCGGGCGGGCTGGCACAGCTCCTGTCTGGAGAGCCGCTCCATGCTGCGGGCACGGGCAGGGCAGGGCAGAGGCTGCCGCGGGCTCTGCCGGGCTCAGCCCCGCACTGTCATGTGGCTCAACCTGTTTCCTGCCTCCCGGAACAGTCCCGGGCCGGGCCGGGCCGGGCCAAAGTCTCCCCACCTGGCACCGCAAGCGCGGCCTCCGCACCCGCCCCGCGGGGGGAAACGGTGTTGGCTTTTCCGAACCTTCTGCCGAGCCGGGACCAACCCGAGCCGGGATCGACAGCAATGCCACCCAGAGCGGGACCAACCCGAGCCGGGATCGACAGCAATGCCACCCAGAGCGGGACCAACCCGAGCCGGGATCGACAGCAATGCCACCCAGAGCGGGACCAACCCGAGCCGGGATCGACAGCAATGCCACCCAGAGCGGGACCAACCCGAGCCGGGATCGACAGCAATGCCACCCAGAGCGGGACCAACCCGAGCCGGGATCGACAGCAATGCCACCCAGAGCGGGACCAACCCGAGCCGGGATCGATCCCACTCAGAGCCGGGATCAATAGTGATCCCACACAGAGCAGGGATCGATCCCACCCGGAGCCGGGCTCAACAACAATGCCACCCAGAGCCGGGATCAACAGCGATCCCACACAGAGCAGGGATCGATCCCACCCGGAGCCAGGATCGATCCTACCCAGAGCCGGGACCAACAGCGATGACACCCAGGGCAGGGCAGCACATCCGGAAGGGGAGGGGGTGCAGTGACCCCCTAATCCACAGGCTGCCCCATCCTGTTCTCTGTGCCCAGCAGCGCTCAGTGATCCATGAATCGGAAAGGCTCCCGGATCCCAAAGGATCTCAACTCCTGCGCTGTGCACGTGCCTCGGGGCAGCGTGTCCCGCGTGGCTGACCCGTGGGTGCCCCCCCGGCTGTCCCTGATGCCCTGCCCTGGCATGTCCCGCGGTGCCGCACTCCCAGGGGAGCGCGGGGGGGGGCTGGCAGGGAACCTGCGGGGGGATGTGGGGGCTCGGCTGGGACGGGGCGGGCTCGGCTCGGACGGGGTGGGCTCGACTGGGAGGGGGTGGGCTCGATTGGGACGGGGTGGGCTCGACTGGGAGGGGGTGGGCTCGACTGGAACGGGGTGGGCTCGACTGGGAGGGGGTGGGCTCGCCTGGGACCGGGTGGGCTCGACTGGGAGGGGGTGGGCTCGACTGGGACGGGGTGGGCTCGGCTGGGACGGGGCGGGCTCGGCTGGGACGGGGCGGGCTCGACTGGGAGGGGGTGGGCTCGGCTGGGAGGGGGTGGGCTCGGCTGGCACGAGGTGGGCTCGACTGGATCGGGGTAGGCTTGACTGGAATGGGGAGGGCTCCTGGGGGATGGGGTGCATGTCCCGGGACGGGATGATCCCCAGGAATGGGCAGATCTCCCAGGATGGGCTGCGCTGCCGGTACTGGGGTGAGCCCCCGAGGATGGAGCACGGCCCGGGAAATGCGGCGAGTCCCGGGGGCAGCCGGGCCGGGCCGAGCCGCGCATGGGGAGCTGGAGGGCACCGAGCCGGTGCCGCTGCCGGTCCCCGTGCCGGTCCCCGTGCCGGTCCCCGTGCCGGTCCCCGCGCTGCGCTGCCCCGGAACGTTCCCGCGGCCCCGGGCATGGACCTGTCCCAATACCGGCAGAGACACCGACAGTGACACCCACAGTGGCACCCACAGTGACACCGGCACGGGCATCTCCCGGAACCTCTCTCGCCTCTCACCTCTGCGGCGCCGGAGGCTCTGTCGGAAGAAGCTGCTGATGGAAGACATGGTGGCCCGGTGAGGTCCTCGAGGGGTCCCGGAGTGACCCCGGGGAGGTCCCCGAGGGGTCCCGGAGCGGTCCCGGAGCGGCCCCGGCGCGGCCCGGCGGGGAGTGCTCGGCTTCCGCCCGCTGCGCTTTCGCTTTCCCGGGGGAGGAGGGAAGGGCAGGGCGGAGAGGAGGAGGAGGAGGAGCGGGTAGCGGGGCAGCACCTGGCACAGGCCGGGCACGGGGGACTTTCCCCGCGAGAGGGGGCACAGCGGCACTGGGAACAGGGAGAACCGGGATAACCGGGCATGGGGCGTTCGAGAGCACCGGGAAT
The DNA here is from genome assembly GCF_047495875.1 of Pithys albifrons albifrons. Classification (NCBI taxonomy): domain Eukaryota; kingdom Metazoa; phylum Chordata; class Aves; order Passeriformes; family Thamnophilidae; genus Pithys; species Pithys albifrons. The sequence continues at coordinate 46,730 of NC_092485.1, forward strand.
GGGAGGAGCAGGGAGCGAAGGATGGAGAAGCGGAGGCTCAGGGGGGACCTCATCACTCTCTGCAACTCCCTGACAGGAGGTTGTGCCCAGCTGGGGATTGGTCTCTTCTCCCAGGCAGTAGCACAAGAGGGCACAGGTGAAGCTCTGTCAGGGGAGGTTTAGGTTGGATATTAGAAAGGACTTCTTTCCAGAGAGAGTGGTCAGGCATTGGAATGGGCTGCCCAGAGAGGGGGTGGATTCTCCAACCCTGGAGGTGTTTAAGATAACACGGGATGTGGCACTGAGTGCCATGATCTGGTAATCAAAGTAGGGTTGGATCGAGGGTTGGACTTGATGATCTCAGAGGTCTCTTCCAACCTGGTTCATTCTATGATGCCCGGAGGAACTGGGAATGGAGGATCCGGGAGAAAAGGAATCCTGGGAGAACTGGGAATGGGAGTCATGGGAGCGCTGGGGAGGAAGAACCAGGAGCCCCAGGCGAGGGGGGCCTGGGAGGAACCTGGATACGGGGGAGCCCGGGAGCATCGGGAATGCGGGAGCTGGGAATACCCGGGAGCATCGGGAATGGGGGAGCTGGGAATACCCGGGAGCATCGGGAATGGGGGAGCTGGGAATACCCGGGAGCATCGGGAATGGGGGAGCTGGGAATACCCGGGAGCATCGGGAATGGGGGAGCTGGGAATACCTGGCTGCAGAGGAGCCGGATCAGCGGGCACGGGGGTCGTGTGGGATCGGGAATGGGGGGGCGGGGACACCCCGAGGTGTGAGGATGCCCGAGGGAACCGGGCACAGAGTGGAGCAACCCCACCAATGGGGCGCCGGGCACAGCCCGGGGTTCGGGCACGACTGGGCACAGGGTGGGAATTGGGGCATGGATGGCCTTGCCCTTCACCGCAGGGATCAAAACACCCACCCCCGGTGCTCCAGCACTGCCCGGCCCTGCCCCGTTCCCCCCAAGCTCTTTTGGCCCCAGGAGCCCCCAGTGCCAAGGCCGGTGACCAGCGCAGCCCCCGGGGGTGAAACGAAGGTTTGGGGCACGGAGGTTCTGAAGTGGGATGGGCATCAGCCGAGCCCCCTCCCCGCTGATTCCACCGCGTTTCATTCCCACGGGGTGCGACCTCGTCCCGGCTCCGCTCGGGAATTCCGGCTGGGCTGCGCTTTCCCTTTTCCCGCCACTGAGAGACATTCCCGCTCCCAGAGGGACTTCCAGGTGCTGAATCCCGCTGGAAAAGCAGCTCCTCAGCGCTGCGATCCCTGTCCCGGAGCTGCTCAGCTTTACCGGGTGGCTTTACTGCTCCAAACCCACCAAGAGGGAAAGTCTCTTTAATAAAACCAGTGAGATCTTTAACAGAAAAATCCCCTTTTCCCACCCTCAGCTTGTCCACACCCCTAACATTTCCTCTGGAGCAGTGCCTGGACTGTAATTAAAGATCCCTTCCAATCCAAACGTTCTCTGATCTGATAATTTAAATCACGTTTTGCCTTTTGGGAGCCTAATTAAACACACAGAGGGACCTTGGGCTCAGTTGCCGGTTATTGGGGCTGTGTGTGATGAGCTGCCACCGTTCTCAGCCTCAGTGGCAGCGTTTGCAGCTGCAGAGCACATTCCCTACACCAAATATCCCAATCTTTTTTATTTTGCAACATCTCCTTCCCTTCTCCGACGGTGGGCAGGAGCTCGGGGGTGGCTTTGCAGCCGGAGAAGCGGTGGATGATTTGGAAATCCAAACGGGACACGTGTCCCTGATCCAGCCGGGATTCTGCCTCCTCCGCGGGGGGTTCTCAGGGAATTGCCGCTCCGGGAGTCGTTCTCTGGCCGCTTTAGAGTGGGTGGAAAAGCATTTGTGCTTCCTGGAGGAGGGAGCAGCGCGTTTGTTTGCACACAAGGGCTTGTTCCCAGGTCAAATTTCCTCTTGGCACGAAAAGGTTCGGGGCTTTCCCCTTGGATTTCTGAGGAAAATCCCTGCTTTTCTGGAAACTGGTGCCGAAGGAAATCCCCGAATTCCTTGATTTCGTTCCCACCTACACAAATCTTTCCTGCTTTCTCCCTTCGAGGCAAATCTCCGACCATGATCCTGCCTCGGTAACGCCACGATTCCTTTCGAGTATGGGGGGGAAAACGCCGTGTCCCAGCGCCGCTCCCGAGGAAACACCGTCCCTTTGTGCCAGAACCTGGGACTCGGGAATATTCCCCCTGAAAGATCCTTCCTGCGGGAATGTGGCCCGGGAAACACCGTCCCTTTGTGCCAGAACCTGGGACTCGGGAATATTCCCCCTGAAAACTCCTTCCCGCGGGAATGTGGCCCGGGAAACACCGTCCCTTTGTGCCAGAACCTGGGACTCGGGAATATTCCCCCTGAAAACTCCTTCCCGCGGGAATGTGGCCCGGGAAACACCGTCCCTTTGTGCCAGAACCTGGGACTCGGGAATATTCCCCCTGAAAACTCCTTCCCGCGGGAATGTGGCCCGGGAAACACAGTCCCTTTGTGTCACCCCTTTAATCCAAAGAACCTCGGACTCGGGAATATTCCCACTGAAAGCTCCTTCCCGCTGGAATGCGGCCACCCACGGGGCCACCAAAGCGGCTCATTGTGGTCCCCGCGGTCCCACCGCTCTGCCCGAGCCCTTTCGCCTCCCTGGGGCATCTGGCAAGTCCTGCCCTTTGGCCACAACGACCCCCTGGAGCAGCTCAGGTGGGCACAGAGTGGCTGGAGAGAAAGGGACCTGGGGGTTTGGATGGACAGGAGGCTGAGCATGAGCCAGCTCTGCGTGCCCAGGTGTGCCCAGGTGTGCCCAAGTGTGCCCAGGTGTGCCCAGGTGGCCAAAAACACCAATGGGATCCTGGCCTGGATCCAAACTAGCGTGGCCAGCAGGCCCAGGGCAGTGACCCTTCCCCTGGACTCTGCCTTGGGGAGGCCACACCTTGAGTGTTGTGTTCAGTTCCGGGCCCCTCAGTTGAGGAAAGAGATTGAGGGGCTGGAGCGGGGCCAGAGAAGAGCAACGAGGCTGGAGAAGGGACTGGATGTGGCACTGAGTGTCCTCTGAAACACCTCCAGGGACAGAGAATCCACCATGTCTTGATCCAACCCCACTGGGATCACCAGCTCAGGGCACAGAGTGCCAGAGTGATCCCAGTACGGTTGGATCAAGGGTTGATGATCTCAGAGGTCTCTTCCAACCCAACTGAGAAGAGCAACGAGGCTGGAGAAGGGACTGGAGCACAAGTGCTGTGGGGAGAGGCTGAGGGAGCTGGGGGTGTTTAGCCTGGAGAAGAGGAGGCTCAGGAGAGACCTTATCACTCCCTGAAGGGATGTTGTAGCCAGGTGGGGGTTGGTCTCTTCTCCCAGGAACCAACAGCAGGACAAGAGGGCACAGCTTGAGCTCTGCCAGGGGAGGTTTGGGTTGGATAGAAATTCTTTGCAGAGAGAGTGCTCAGGCATTGGCATGGGCTGCCCAGAGAGGGGGTGGATTCACCATCCCTGGAGGTGTTTAAGGTGAGACTGGACGTGGCACTGAGTGCCCTGGGCTGGTGATCACAGTGGGGTTGAATCAAGGGTTGGACTTGATGATCTCGGAGGTCTGTCCCAACCCAACTGATTCTATGATTCTGTGATCTCCAGGGAGTTCTGGGCTTGGGATTTTTCCCTCCTCCAAGCTCCTCTGGTGCTGAACACCCGCTGGAATTCGGGAATGCACCACTGGGAGCATCGCCCTGGGAGAGGGGAGTCCCCTCTGCTCCTCCCCGATGCATCTTCATCCCTCCCTCACTCCCTCGCTGGGTGTTTTGGGAGGGGTTTTCGTGCCGGGGCAACTCCATGCGAGCTGTTTCCATTTCCCCCGTGGCATCCCGGCTGGATTCGGGGCTTGGAGCCGCGGATGGGTTCCAGACACGCCATCCCTGCCCGGGATGTCCCCGCTGCGTGTCCCCAAGGGCTCCTTTTCCAGCCTTTCCCGCGCCAGGGAGTTTTTCCCACTGGATGGCAGCATTAGAGCAAGGAGACGTCTCCGGGAGACTTTGGGGTAGAAGGGACCTCTTCTGGAGAGACTTTTTCCTCTGGTTATCCCAGACCTTCCCTGAGAGACTTTTCTTTCTGGTTTCTGGGGACCTTTCCCGAAAAGACTTTTCCCTCTGATTATTCGGGATCTCCCCCAGAGGGACTTTTCCCTCTGGTTATTCGGGACCTTTCCCAGAGAGACTTTTCCCTCTGGTTATCTGGGACCTCCTCTGGAGAGACTTTTCCCTCTGATTATCCCAAATCTCCCCTGGAAAGAATTTTCCCTCTGATTATTCGGGACCTTTCCTGGAGAGACTTTTCCCTCTTGATATCCTGAACCTCCTCTGGAGAGTCTTTTCCCTCTGGTTATCCGGGATGTCTGCCGGGGAGAATTTTCCCTCTGGTTATTCAGGGTCTCCTCCAGGGAGATTTTTCCTCTGGTTATCCTGAACCTCCTCCAGAGAGACTTTTCCCTCTGGGTATGGAGCTCTCAGAAGGTTTGGGATCGTGTGGGTTCAGTCCATGGGTGTTTGTGCCACTGATCCTTCTCTCTCTGCCCTGTTTGGTGCCCTGTGGTCATTCCCAGCTCCCCAAATCTCGGTGCCATGGAATATTCTCTGCCTTTCCCTCTTCCCTCTGGTGCTGGGATGGGGGGTGGGAGCCACGACCAGGAGCAAAGCAGCTCCAGACTGGGCAAGGAAAAGCTCTGCCAGTTCTCATGGGGCACCAAACCCACGACTTCTTAGAAAGGAGCATCCCTGAAATCCAAAGTGTCCCTCAAATCCCTCCTTGTCCCAGTTGCAGTGGACCAACCCCTGTGCCAAAGCCACACCCTCCCAAAAATGCCCATTTTGGCACAGAAAAAGCTCAAGGCCCCTTTTCCTTTCTGGTGGCTGCAAAGCTCTCAGGGCTCAGGAAACAAAGCTCAGCTGGCCACGTTCTCTGGCACCTCCTGGTTTGAACCCCAAATATCCCCATCCAGCTGTGGCACCTCATGGAGGTGGCACTGGGGACACTGGGGATGCTGGGGATACTGGGGGCACTGGGGTACTGGGCACACTGGGGACATTGGGGACACTGGGGATAGTGGGGACACTGGAGGCACTGGGGGCACTGGGGACACTGGGGATTCTGGGGTACTGGGGACACTGGGGGCACTGGGGGCACTGGGGATAGTGGGGACACTGGGAGCACTGGGGACATCCCAGTGCTGACCCCACACCCAACACTGACCCCATACCCAGTGCCCATCCTTCCCCCCCCAGTACCCACCCCACACTTTGCCCCATCTCCTTCCAAACCCACCATCTGCTGCCCAGTGCCATCCCTGGGAGCCGGGGGGGGACCAGGTGGGCAGGAGCCCCCCCAGCTGGGCTGGCAGAGCCCCAACCCCGACCCCAAACCAGGCTGGAGGATTTGCTAATCTCGAAGTATTGTTGGCATCCAGGGCCGTGATTTACGGCGTGTTTTGCCACTGCAAGTGCCTTCCAAAAGGCCATGCTAAGTTTACTCTGGAGCTGCTGGGATCGGGTATCGGGAACCTGGCACCTCCCTCCCCCCATCCCTCCGTGCCAGGCTGGGAAAGGACACCCCAGCTCCTCCTGCACCCCAAAAAAAGAGGGAGCAACAGGAAAAAGGGACCACCAAGGGCGTTTTTCCTCGTCCGGGTGGTGGGTGGGACGGGGCAAGGGATGGTGTGAACTGCTGGGGAGTCCCCACTCTCTGCTGTGCCAGTCGCGATGCCAGGGACAGAGGGCAGGTGGCACCTGGCCCGGCCTGGCCGTGGCCACTCCCCGGGGCTTTGCAGGTCGTGACAATAAATCAGGTCGCGACTGTAAATCAGGTTCTCACGTCCTGCGGCAGCCGCGGCTGTGCCCGAGCCCTGCACGGACCTTTCGATTCCTGCGGTGCCAGAGCCCCCTGAGGGCTTTGCAGGTGCTGGGCAGGGGTGGCACCTCTGGCCATCATTCCCGGCGGGATCCCGGGGCACTTCCAGCCAGTGGGAACCGTGGGTTCCTCCACATGGCACGGGAAGGGCAGTGGGACTCAGTGGGATCGCTGGGTTATGGAGTTCTAGACTGGTTTGGTTTGGAGGGACCTCAAATCCCACCCATCCCACCCCATCCCTGGGCAGGGACCCCTCCCCTAGCCCAGGGGGCTCCAAGTTTATCCAGCCTGGCCTTGGGCACTGCCAGGGCTGGGGCATCCTCTGGGAATTCCAGCCCAGCCCCTCCCCACCCTCCCAGCCAGCAATTCCTTCCCCATCTCCCCCCTCTCCCTGCCCTCTGGCAGTGGGAAGCCATTCCCTGGGGCCTGGCCCTCCAGCCCTTGGCCCCAGTCCCTCTCCAGCTCTCCTGGAGCCCCTTCAGGCCCTGCCAGGGGCTCTCAGGTGTCCCTGGAGCCTTCCCTTCTCCAGGGGAACATTCCCAGCTCTCCCAGCCTGGCTCCAGAGCAGAGGGGCTGCAGCCCTTGGAGCAGCTCTGTGGCCTCCTCTGGATCTGCTTCACCACCATCACAGCGTGGCCACCACCACCACAATGTGGCCACCACCACCACAACGTGGCCACCACCACCACAATGTGGCCACCACCACCACAACGTGGCCACCACCACCACAATGTGGCCACCACCACAATGTGGCCACCACCACCACAACGTGGCCACCACCACCACAATGTGGCCACCACCACAACGTGGCCACTACCACCACAATGTGGCCACCACCACAATGTGGCCACCACCACACTGACCATGGAGGTCTGTTTGGGTTGGAGAGAGACATGGGGTGGGACCAGGACATGTTGTCTCTTCAAGGGAGCAGATCCCAATGGATTCAGAGCATCTTGGGAAGGGACAGCCCACCCCAGACCCCCAGACATGGCAGGTGCAGGAGCACCACCACTATGGGCAGGAGCAGTGGCCTTGGGGACACTCAAGGTGGCCCTAAATCCTTGCTGGAGGTGAAGGGGACCAGAGGGAAAGCTGAAGGTCAGGTGAGACCAGGAGTGGAACACCAAAGTCATGGTGCTCCTTGGCAGAGGCTTCAGTTCTCCAAATCCTTCTGGCAGGGCTGGACACCCTCCTGGGCACCAGCAGGGCCTGGCATTGCCCGGGGCTGTGGGCAAGGTCAGCAGGGCAGGGTCCGGGTCTCTGTGCAGGGCAGGGCAAAGCCTCAGCCCTGCTGGTGGCAGAGATAATGAAACTGGTGCTGCTGAGCTGTCCTTCCTCTTCCTTCTCCTCCTCCTCCTCCTCCTCCTTCTCCTTCTCCTTCTCCTTCTCCTTCTCCTCCTCCTCCTCCTTCTCCTCCTGTTCCTCACTGGCCCAAGGGCTGGCACAGCTCAGGGGCAGTGCCAGGTGTGTTACTGTGTCCTCTGGGTACAAATGCCCTCAACGAAACAGCTTTGGGGCTTCCTGAGCACCTGGTTCCAATGCAGGAGAAAATCCTGAGCTGCTGTTCAAGCCTCTGGTGCCACAGGGCAGGGGGTGGCAGGGTAGGGGTGGCAGAGCCATGTTGTCCCCAAGCCCTGGTGGAGGTGACTCCGGGCACAGCGGGGCTGCCATGGCTCTGCTCCTGCAGGTGCCCCCTCCCCGGGCTGGGTGAGCCCTCCTGGCAGCCCCAGGGTTAGGGCAGGGCTGGAGAAACCCCCCAAAGGCAGAGCAGCACCCAGGGCTGGCATTGCTCCTGGCAGGTGATGGGTGCAGTGCCAGGGTACGTGAGGGTTCCTGCCTGCCTGGCACGTCCTGGGGCAGCCAGGCACGGGGGCAGCTGCTGCTGGGGGGGCACTGCCCTGGGCACCTGGGGGGCAGAGGGGGCTCTGATGTCCCCACGGAGAGCATTGGGGAACCTCCTTGGTTGGAGGCAACGGAGATGGTTCAGGGCCTGGAGGGGCAGAGAAGGGGCAGGCACTGAGCTCTGCCCTGTGGGCACCAGAAGCAACACCCAGGGAATGGCTGGAGCTGTGTCAGGGCAGGGTCAGGTTGGATCTCAGGGAAATGTTCTTCCCCCAGAGGGTGGTGGGCACTGACCAGGCTCCCCAGGGCAATGGGCACAGCCCCAAGGCTGCCAGAGCTCCAGGAGGGTTTGGATGATGCTCTGGGGCACAGGGTGGGACTCCTGGGGATGGGCCTGTGCAGGGCTGAGGGTTGGACTGAATGGTCCTCGGGGGTCCCTCCCAGCTCAGCACATTGTGGGATCCTCTGAGTCTGTAACTAATTCTCTGGTTCTGTGTTTCTGTGGCTCTGTGAGGTGGTGCCCCCCAGAATGGTGCCCCAGGGCTGTGCCCAGGCTGTGGAGGGCACAGGGAGCTCCTGGCTCAGCTCCCAGCAAGTGCCAGGGCACAGCCAGGACAGCCCCACTCAGGTTTGTCTCATGCTGCCCCACCCCACCCCATCCTACCCTACCCCATCCCATCCCACCCCATCCCATCCCACCCCATCCCATCCCATCCTATCCCATCCCATCCCATCCCATCCCATCCCATCCCATCCCATCCCATCCCATCCCATCCCATCCCATCCCATCCCATCCCATCCCATCCCATCGCATCCCATCGCATCCCATCCCATCCCATCCCATCCCATCCCATCCCATCCCATCCCATCCCATCCCATCGCATCCCACATTCCATCCCATCGCATCCCATCCCATCCCATCCCATCGCATCCCATCCCATCGCATCCCATCGCATCCCATCGCATCCCATCGCATCCCATCCCATCCCATCCCATCCCATCCCACCCCGCCCCATCCCATCCCATCCCATCCCATCCCATCCCATCCCATCCCATCCCATCCCATCCCATCCCACTCCATCCCATCCCATCCCATCCTGTCCCGTCCCATCCCATCCCATCCCATCCCATCCCATCCCATCCCATCCCACCCCACCCCATCCCATCCCGTCCAACAACAGCCCCAGAGATGGGTCTGGGGGGTCCATCTGGTCCCAGCAGGGCAGGGCTGGGCCCCCCCTGTGCTGCTCCAGGAGCTGCTGTTGGGACACCCGAGGGTGGGGGAACCCCAACTGGGAATGGGAATTATTTTTGCTGGAAGAGACCCTTCAGATGGATCCCAGCCCTTAACCCACCACTGCCCCATGGCCACCACTGCCCCATGGCCACCACTGCCCCATGGCCACCACTGCCCCCTTTCCCCAAGTGCCACATCCCCACATTTTTTAAGTCCCCTCAGGGTTGGTGACCCACCCCCCCACCTCCCACCCCCCGCCCTGGGCAGCTGTGCCAGGGCTGGGCAGTCCCTCCCTTGGAGAAAGGGCCATGGAAGGCTCGGTGGGTCCAGCTGGGCACTTTGGGTGCTGGTGGGGTGGGCTGGGGTGCCACCAGCGCCAGGGGCACCTCTAGAGGGGGCAGTTGTGGGGACAGGAGCCCACCAGGCAGAGGTGCCCACCAGGCAGAGGTGCCCACCAGGGAGAGGTGCCCACCAGGGAGAGGTGCCCACCAGGCAGGAGGTGCCCACCAGGCAGAGGTGCCCACCAGGGAGAGGTGCCCACCAGGCAGGAGGTGCCCACCAGGCAGAGGTGCCCACCAGGCAGGAGGTGCCCACCAGGCAGGAGGTGCCCACCAGGCAGAGGTGCCCACCAGCCCCTCAGGGCCCCTCCTGCTGGTGCCCCCTCCTTGCCTGATCGGGTTTCCAGACCAGACAAGGACTTTTTAAAGCAAAACTTCCCTAAAACTCCTGCCCTGAGGTGGCACCAGAACCACCCCTGCCCCGGGGGAAGAGGGGTGGGGAAGGTGTTGGGGTGGCACTGGGTGTGCCCCGGGGGGCTCTGGGGTGGCACTGGGTGTGCCCTGGGAGGTTTGAAGTGGCATTGGGGTGTGCCCCAGAGGGGGTTGGGGTGTCACTGGGTGTGCCCCGGGGGGATGGGGTGGGATGGCACTGGGTGTGCCCCGGGGGGATTTGGGGTGGCACTGGATGTGCCTCGGGGGGATTTGGGGTGGCACTGGGTGTGCCCCAGGGGTTGGGGTGGCACTGGATGTGCCCTGGGAGGATTTGGGGTGGCACTGGATGTGCCCCGGGGGGATTTGGGGTGGCACTGGATGTGCCCCGGGGGGATGGGGTGGGGTGGCACTGGGTGTGCCCCAGGGGTTGGGGTGGCACTGGATGTGCCCCAGGAGGATTTGGGGTGGCACTGGGTGTGCCCCGGGGGGATGGGGTGGGGTGGCACTGGGTGTGCCCCAGGGGTTGGGGTGGCATTGGGTGTGCCCCCCCTGCCCTCCGAGCTCCCCCTGCAGCCATTGCTGTGGGATGAAGTCAGAGCCCACTTTGTGTGTGCCAGGCAAGTGGAAACCCTGCCCGGTCTGTGCCCACCTGCTGCCAGCCCAGCCCTTGACTCAGCCCCTGGGAATATCCCAGTGACTGGGAGGCTGGAAACCTGGGAATGGGGGCTGGAAATCTGGGAATGGGGAGCTGAAAGTCTGGGAACGGGGGACTGGAAATCTGGGAATGAGGGGGTTGAAAATCTGGGAACGGGGGGCTGGAAATCTGGGAAAAGGGAGGTGGGAACAGTGGAGGGTGGAAATCTGGGAATGGGGGGGTGGGAAGAGGGGAGGCTGGAATTCTGCTGGAGTTGGGATCAGGGAGGTGGGAGGTGGCACAGAGGGCACTCAGGCCCCTGAGCCTCAGCCCCGCTGGTGCCAGGGGGTTGGGCACTGGGTGTGTGCCATGGGAGCTCCCTGGGTTTTGGGAGGTCTGGCTTAACTACCCCTGCAGGTCTGGCTTAACAACACCTTCAGGTCTGACTTAACTACCCCTTCAGGTCTGGCTTAACAACCCCTGCAGGTCTGACTTAACTACCCCTTCAGGTCTGACTTAACAACACCTTCAGGTCTGACTTAACTACCCCCGCAGGTCTGGCTTAACTACCCCTTCAGGTCTGGCTTAACAACACCTTCAGGTCTGACTTAACTACCCCTTCAGGTCTGGCTTAACTACCCCTGCAGGTCTGACTTAACCCCCCTGGGGAGGGGACAGGCAGGGGTGGGAGTGGGGAAGGAGCTGAAAGGAGGGACAGCCCCACTAAGGAATCATCTCCAGATGGGCACCTCCTCTGCTGAAACTCAGGGCATTTTTCTGGGCATGTGAGGTGTGTCCCCTGGACTCCCAATCCATAGGATTGTGATCCATGTGATCCAGAGCTGGATGTGTCCCAAGGAAGGTGGGGACAGTTCCTGCCCTCTGCTCTTGGGTGGCTTTTGCTGTGCCCCACTGGGGGTGCCACTGAGGAGTCTTCCAGACCTGGGTGCCCCTTGTCACACTGTGGGTGACTCCTTGTTGCCCCTCCTGGGACCACCCCGGCAGCCTGGCTCTGTCCCCTGTGCCAGGGCCATACCCAGAACCTGAGGTGGCCCAGGTGTGACACCCACAGTCCCCCTGAGGTGCAAAGAGCCCTCCAGGACCTCCAGAGATGTCCATGGGACAAGCAGAGAGGATTTAAATCCTAAGGGAGCCCTTCATTCCTTTCCCCTTCATTCCTTTCCCCTTCATTCCTTGTCCTTCCTTCCTTTCTCGTTCATTCCTTTCTTGTTCATTCCTTGTCCTTCCTTCCTTTCTCATTCATTCCTTTCTTGTTCATTCCATTGTCCTTCATTCCTTGTCCTTCCTTCCTTTCTCGTTCATTCCTTGTCCTTCATTCCATTGTCCTTCATTCCTTGTCCTTCCTTCCTTTCTTGTTCATTCCTTGTCCTTCATTCCTTTGTCCTTCATTCCTTTGTCCTTCATTCCTTTCCCCTTCATTCCTTGTCCTTCATTCCTTTCTCCTTCATTCTTTGTCCTTCATTCCTTTCAGCCCCCCCGTGGGAGGGTCTCCCAGCTGCTGCCCAATCCTGGAGTCTTGGTTTGGGATGTTCTAATCCCTGGAAGGCTCCAGCTGTTGGAGGATCTCCCTCTCCCCCCCCCAGCTGTTGTGGCAGGGAAGGGGCCCTGAGGTTTCCCACCCAGCAGGGCTTGGATTTCCTGGAAGGTCAGGGTGGGTGGATGGATCTGATGCTGTGGTGGCACAGACTGACCCCCTTGCGGTGGGGCCCTGCCAGCAAAGCCCCTGGAGGTGCCCGTGGTGCCACCCCCGGGGTGTGCCTGGCAGTACCACAGCAGGATCTGATCCCTGAAGGGATAAATGGCACTGCCCCTGTTTAGAGTGACACTCACCTGGGAGAAGAGCAAGGAAACATCAAAGGGCTGGAAATGAGGGTCAAAATCGATTTATAAATATGAGATTTCTGTGGGGAGAGATCTTTCCTCACTGGGAATCACAGGGAATTTTATCCCAGGAAAATCCTGGAATTTTTGGGCTGCAGGCAGCCAAGTGCTGGGATTTAAATTCCCCCTGAATCTTTAACCTTCAGCCCTCTCTGTTTTCTGCAGGAAGAGCAGCACAGCCCACACCGTGTGGTGCCCATTCCATGGCAAGCTGGACAATTGGCACTTTTATTTCATTTCATTTCCACCACCAGAGTCGTCTCTACAGACCCAGAACCACAAAATCCCCCGAGCTGGGAGAGACCCCTGAGGGTCAGCAAGTCCAACTCTGAGAGTGGGGATTGACCCCCCTCACCCCAAACTGGGGGGCACTGCTGGGGTGGGCATTGCTGGGGTGGGCAACTCCCTCACCCCAAACTGGGAGGCTGGGGGTGGGCAGTGCTGGGTGGGCAGTGCTGGGTGGGCAGTGCTGGGTGGGCAGTGCTGGGTGGGCAGGGATGGGTGGACAGGAATGGGGTGGGCAGGGATGGGGTGGGCAGTGCTGGGTGGGCAGGGATGGGTGGACAGGAATGGGGTGGGCAGGGATGGGGTGGGCAGTGCTGGGTGGGCAGGGATGGGGATGAGCAGTGCTGGGTGGGCTGTGCTGGGTGGGCAGTGCTTGGTGAGCAGTGCTGGGTGGGCAGTGCTGGGTGAGCAGTGCTGGGTGGGCAGTGCTGGGTGGGCTGTGCTGGGTGGGCAGTGCTTGGTGAGCAGTGCTGGGTGGGCAGTGCTTGGTGAGCAGTGCTGGGTGGGCAGTGCTGGGTGGGCAGTGCTGGGTGAGCAGTGCTGGGTGGGCAGGGATGGGGTGGGCAGTGCTGGGTGAGCAGTGCTGGGTGGGCAGTGCTGGGTGGGCAGTGCTGGGTGGGCAGTGCTGGGTGAGCAGTGCAGGATGGGCAGTGCTGGGTGAGCAGTGCTGGGTGGGCAGTGCTGGGGATGAGCAGTGCTGGGTGGGCAGTGCTGGGTGGGCAGTGCTGGGTGGGCAGTGCTTGGTGAGCAGTGCTGGGGTGGGCAGTGCTGGGTGGGCAGTGCTGGGGATGAGCAGTGCTGGGTGGGCTGTGCTGGGTGGGCAGTGCTTGGTGAGCAGTGCTGGGTGGGCAGTGCTGGGTGGGCAGTGCTGGGTGAGCAGTGCTGGGTGGGCAGTGCTGGGTGAGCAGTGCTGGGTGGGCAGTGCTGGGGTGGGCAGTGCTGGGTGGGCAGTGCTGGGTGGGCAGGGATGGGGTGGGCAGTGCTGGGTGGGCAGTGCTGGGTGGGCAGTGCTGGGGATGAGCAGTGCTGGGGTGGGCAGTGCTGGGTGGGCAGTGCTGAGTGGGCAGTGCTGGGTGGGCAGGGATGGGGTGGGCAGTGCTGGGTGGGCAGTGATTGGGGTGGGCAGTGCTGGGTGGGCAGGGATGGGTGGACAGGAATGGGGTGGGCAGGGATGGGGTGGGCAGTGCTGGGTGGGCAGGGATGGGGATGAGCAGTGCTGGGTGGGCTGTGCTGGGTGGGCAGTGCTTGGTGAGCAGTGCTGGGTGGGCAGTGCTGGGTGAGCAGTGCTGGGTGGGCAGTGCTGGGTGAGCAGTGCTGGGTGGGCAGTGCTGGGTGGGCAGTGCTGGGGTGGGCAGTGCTGGGTGGGCAGTGCTGGGTGGGCAGTGCTGGGGATGAGCAGTGCTGGGGTGGGCAGTGCTGGGTGGGCAGTGCTGGGTGGGCAGTGCTGGGTGGGCAGTGCTGGGGATGAGCAGTGCTGGGGTGGGCAGTGCTGGGTGAGCAGTGCTGGGTGGGCAGTGCTGGGGATGAGCAGTGCTGGGTGGGCAGTGCTGGGTGAGCAGTGCTGGGTGGGCAGTGCTGGGTGAGCAGTGCTGGGTGGGCAGTGCTGGGGTGGGCAGTGCTGGGTGGGCAGTGCTGGGTGAGCAGTGCTGGGTGGGCAGTGCTGGGTGGGCAGTGCTGGGGATGAGCAGTGCTGGGGTGGGCAGTGCTGGGTGGGCAGTGCTGGGTGGGCAGTGCTGGGTGGGCAGTGCTGGGGTGGGCAGTGCAGGATGGGCAGTGCTGGGTGGGCAGTGCTGGGTGGGCAGTGCTGGGTGGGCAGGGATGGGGTGAGCAGTGCTGGGTGGGCAGTGCTGGGTGGGCAGTGCTGGGGTGGGCAGTGCAGGATGGGCAGTGCTGGGTGGGCAGTGCTGGGGATGAGCAGTGCTGGGTGGGCAGTGCTGGGTGGGCAGTGCTGGGTGAGCAGTGCTGGGTGGGCAGTGCTGGGGATGAGCAGTGCTGGGTGGGCAGGGATGGGTGGGCAGAGATGGGGATGGGAAGTCCACCCCTGCTGTTCACCCACTGTGGTGGGGAACAAATCCTTCTCCTCCTGAGTGTGGTGCCCTCAGGAAGCCCCTCTGTACCCCCTGCCAGGGTTCCTGTGCCAGGGAGAGCAGCAGAGCAGAGCTTTGGGGATAAACAAGATGCCAATGCCCTCCAGTAACGTGGCACCAGTGGGACGGGATAAGATGTTGATTCATTGGCACTCTGAGTCACTCTGTGAGTCAACAGAGCAAACAGCTCCCCAACGTCACCCAGAGAGTTGGACAACTCCAGTGCTGCCCAAATCAAGCCAAATTCTTGCCTTGATCTTCTTCTTTCCCAGGAAAATGTTGGATTTTCAGCCATGTCCCCTGAGGAGAAACCCCAGGCCTCGTTTCCTCCTCAACTGGAGTCCTGCTCTTGATTTATTCTGCTTTCAGAGCTCTTTAAATTGCTTTTCTGACCACAAAATCAAAAGAAACCCACTTTATTTTTTTGTTTGGTTTGGGTTGTTTTTGGCAGCAAAGTGTTTCAGTTCAGATTAAACATTGTGATGGTCTTTGGGAAGGACACAGAGAAACTTCTGAGCATTGCTGGGGTTTGGGGGAGTCTGGCCATGGTCACCTGGGATGGAAAGAGCCACCAAACCGTGGGCCATGGTCAAGTGGAGGGGTCAGGGTGGGATGAGATCCCTGTGTGGGGAGAGCAGAGCTCCTCCAATTCTCTCCCACGGGTGCCAGACCCACCTGGGAGCCAAAGGCTCAGGAGGAGCTCAGGTGGGAGGACACCCTCAGGTCTCCTCCAGCCCCTCCTGCCCGTGCTGGGCAGCAGCAGAACTGTCTCCTATCTTGCCAGAGCTGCTGCAGAAAATCTGCTGGTTCGTGACCCACCTGGGCAGTTTGAGCCACTCCAAGATGCCCCAGGGGACAGGAGGAGCTGCCCCTCCATGCCCAGGGCAGCAAAGATGTCTGGGAGTCCCATGTCACCTTCTCCTGCCTTGGAGAGCTCATCCCTCACCCACTCCGAGGGTATTTTGGGGAAGGTGGAGCTTTAGGGAGCCACATTTCTCCTCATGAAGGGGGAGAAGTTATGGAGGAACATCTGAGGTGTCACCTCCCTGAGGTGCTGACACCTCCCAGGGGACAGGAACCATCCTGCCCTGGGCAGGAGCTCCAGGTGGGATTCATCACCCTCGGGATCTCCTTTGGGATGTCCCCAACCCCCTAAAGACCAGCCTGGCCAGAGGGCTTTGCTTTGTGCTCTGCCTCCCACCCTTGGGTGGCCACAGCTCTGCCCAGTGCTGGAGTGCCACCCCTTGGGGCACAGCTGGACCAGAAACCACAGCTGGGTCAGAGGGCACCTTTCCTGCTCTGGCAATGCACCCCTTGGAGCACTGCCCACCCCCAGCACTGCCCACCCCCAGCACTGCCTACCCAGCACTGCCCACTCAGCTCTGCCCACCCGGGCACTGCCCACCCAGCACTGCCCACCCCCAGCACTGCCCACCCCCAGCACTGCCTACCCAGCACTGCCCACTCAGCTCTGCCCACCTGGGCACTGCCCACCCAGCACTGCCCACCCCCAGCACTGCCCACCCCCAGCACTGCCTACCCAGCATTGCCCACTCAGCTCTGCCCACCCGGGCACTGCCCACCCAGCACTGCCCACCCCGGCACTGCCCACCCGGCACTGCCCACCCCGGCACTGCCCACCCCGGCACTGCCCACCCCGGCATTGCCCACCCAGCACTGCCCACTCCAGCACTGCCCACCCAGCACTGCCCACCCAGCACTGCCCACCCAGCACTGCCCACCCCAGCACTGCCCACCAGGGGGCAGTGGGTGCAGAGAGGGGGCAGTGGGTGGTGACCAGAGGGCAGTGGGTGCAGGATGGGGACAGTGGGTGCTGATCAGGGGCCGTGGGTGCTGACCAGGGGGCACTGGATGCTGCGGGAGGACAGTGGGTGCTGACCAGGGGGGCGTGGGGAAGCCCTTGGCTCGAGGGGTGCTGGCGACAGGAGCCCTGTCCCCAGCGAAAGGTGACCCGGCCGCGGCGTGCCCAGCCCGTGCGTGCCCAGGGGGCGGCCGGGGGGCCGGGCCCATCAGCTGCCAGGCCATAGGAGGGGGCAGCGGGGGCTGCTGAATGTGCAGCTCCGAGGTGGCTATTCCTGGCCGTGCCGCCCGCGCAGGCGGATTGGTTTGCAGGCAGGTGACAAGTGCCAGCCCAAGCCTATAAAAGTCCCCCAGCCACTGTCCTGGCTCAGTGACCTCGTTCCCCCCGCCCGGAGCAGAGACCACCCGTGCCGAGAGGAGACCCCCGAGCAGAGACCCCACTGCGGGGTTCGGACCGACAGCAAAAACCTTCTGTGGGGAGAGGGAACCCCAGAGCAGAGCGGAGACCCCCGAGCAGAGACCCCCGAGGGGAGACCCCAAACCCCGCTGTTCCTCCCCAGGCTCCGCAGCAATGACGGGCAAAGCGGCCCCTCCGGCCAAAAAACCAACCCCGGCCGCTGCCAAGAAAAAGGGGGCACCGGCGGCGAAGGAAAAGGCCGTGCCAGCCCCGAAGGAAGAACCGGCCCAAGCCCCGAAGGAAGAACCGGCCCCAGCCCCCAAGGAAGAACCGGCCCCAGCCCCCAAGGAAGAACCAGCCCCGAAGGAAGAAGCAGCCCCAGCGCCAGCCCCGGGTGCTGAAGAGTCCCCAGCCCCCGAGCATCCCCCTGGCACAGAGAATCCCCCTGGCACAGAGCAGCCCCCGGTGCCCACAGACGGAGCCGCTCCAGAAGCGACCCCTGCCCCCGAACCCAAACCAGAGAAACCCAAGGAAGGTGAGGACGGGGAGGGGAGAAGGGGAGAGGGGAAAGGACAGAGGAAAGGAGTCACCGAGGAAGTTTTGCCGGGCATTCAGAGGGTGGGTGGTTGGGCTGAGGATGGGCACAGCTGGGTGGCAGTGCCCTCTCAAGCCCTGCGTGCCTTTCAGAGCCACCCAGCCCTCCTCTGTCCTTGGCGGTGGAAGAAGTGACCGAGAACTCCTTCACGCTGACCTGGAGAGCCCCGGAGCGCACGGGCAGGGCGGGTCTGGATGGGTACGTGGTGGAGATCCGCAAGGATGGAGGTAGGACAAGGCTCTGCTGCCTCCTCGGGGCTTGGGCAGGTGGTGGCTGGAGCAGGGTGGGGGTGCATTGCCCTTTCTTTGCCCAAATTGTTCATTTTTTTCCCCATGGAGAAGTGGAGCTTCTTGTTGGCTTCAGATTGTAGTGATGTCTTTAGCAGGGGGTTGGGATGGGTTTAAAGTCCCTGTTAAGTCCAGCTCAGGTGTGGAGGAGAGACCAGCACTCCCTGATGGTCTCTGATGAACTCCAGCTCTGCAGGGTTGGGATGGGGATCCCAGAAAACAGGAGGAAGAAGTTCAATTCTCCCGTGTTTGCCCAAAATAAAGCCTGGGTGGAATGAGGCCAAGGCGGGAGGATGAGGCAGGAAAGGTCCCTGGGCAGCACAGGAGGGGCTGGAATGTGCCAGGGGACCTGAAGGAGGGATGGCTGTGGTGGAGGGAGGGGGCTGGGGGTGGCAACAGGAACCATCTGTGGCTCTCTGGTTGCACTGCTGGGCTCTGGAATGGGGTGGGTGGGCAAGACTCGTGTTTTACTCTCTCTCTGGAAGCCTTGCTGGGCTTTAGGGGGACTCTCTGGGGGGTCTGCAGGGCCGAGGCTGGTGGCCTGCATGAGCCTGGAGTGGATTTGGAGGCCCAGGTGGTCTGAGGGCCTTGGAAACTTGATCCTTGGCTGTGGAAGCCACAAACAGCACGTTCTTGGCTTCCACCATGGGCTGGGGCCAGGAGGTGACCATGGAGGGGCACAAGGAAAGGTGCAGCAGCTCCTGGAGAGAGATGGGTGGCAGCAACCCAAAGGACACAGCTTGGGTGCCCTCCTTGGGCCTGCCTGGGTGGCAGGAGAGCCCCAGGCACGCTGGGACCACCACAAGGGCTCTGTGGCTGCTGCAAGACTAAAACATGGTGAGGTTTGGGCAAGGGCTGGTCTGGGCAGTGAAGAAAGAGGAGTTGGTGGGATTTGGCTTTGATGGCACTGACAGCAAAACCTGGAGGTGCCCGGGGTAGCTTGGCAAACCCTGGCACAGGGGGTGGGTTAGAGAAGCAGGATGTGGTGAGGGGGAAAGAAGAGCTGGTGGGATTTGCTCACTCTGATGGCACTGACAGGAAAACCTTCTCAGTCTGGAGGTGCCCAGGGTGGGTTGTCAAACCCTGGCATACACGGGTTGTTCTGGTTGCCCACCTGGGACACTCAGGACTTTGGGGACTGGGGCAGTTTGTTTTTTAGCTGAGAAACCTCTTCAGAGATTGGCAAAAGGCAGTGCTGGGCACGAGGGGGAGGTTCTGCCCCTTGGCCGTGGGGTGGGTTGTAGGGGTGAGTGTAAGTGCATCCCTTAAGGAAAGCTGTTTGGAGTTCTACCTTAAAGAGATCAGAGCTACCTGGAGTGTGTGTGGTGGCTTGTGACCAGTGAGAGGCTGTGGAGTGTGCAAGGTGAATTGGTGAACCAATATGTAGTAGCATGCTGGATGTGAGAGTGCATAAAAGGTGTGGTTATCACTGCGTGAGAGTCAGATCTAGATCTACGAGGATGTGAGGTGATGTAATGGGAACTTCTAGGGACTAACTTCTTCTACTATGAGCTGTGAAGAGCTGTCTGTTAATCTATCTTGAATAAACTCCCTAAGTTGTGAGCCTTCTGATCAAGCCTTCTGGTGACTGCTGTGCCTGAGCTCTTCTGACCGTCAGTACACAGCCCTGCTCGGTACAAGGGGCTCCCCATACAGTGGGTTGGAGCAGCAGGAATTGGTGAGGGGGAAAGAGGAGCTGGTGGGATGTGCCTGCTCTGATGGCACTGACAGGAAAACCACCTCGGTTTGAAGGTGCTTGGCATGGAGAGGTTCAGCTGCTGGTGGCAGGGGATGGGCAGAAGGTGGGGAAGCTCCAGAGCTGCCCTGGGGCAGTGAGAGGAGCAGACTGGCAGGGGGGCAAAGCACCTTTGCTTCCACAAATGCCCCTGGGCAGCAGTGACCACACCCCTGTTCCAGTGCTGAGGTTCTGCCAGCAGTGCCCACCAGGCAGTGCCCCCCCAGCAGTGCCCACCCCAGCACTGCCCACCCCAGCACTGCCCACCCCTGCATTGCCCACCCAGCACTGCCCACCCAGCACTGTCCACCCCAGCACTGCCCAGCCCAGAATTTCCCACCCCAGCACTGCCCGCCCAGCCCTGCCCACCCTAAAACTTCACCCCCAGCTCTGCCCACCCAGCACTGCCCACCCAGAAGTGCCCACTTCAGCTCCCCAGTTTGGGGTGAGGGAGGTGCCCACCTCAGCACTGCCCACCCCAAGAACTTCCCATCCCAGCACCTTCCAGAACTTCACCCCTAAAACTTTACCTCCAACACTTCCCACCCTGCCCTGCCCACCCAGCAATGCCCACCCAGCACTGCCCACCCCAGAACTTCACCCTCAACGCTTCACCCTAAGGTCTTCACACCAGCACTTCCCACCCCAGCACTGCCCACCCCACCACTGCCCATCCTGCACTGCCCACCCAGCACTGCCCACCCCAGCACTGCCCACCCAGCACTGCCCACCCCACCACTGCCCATCCTGCACTGCCCACCCAGCACTGCCCACCCCACCACTGCCCATCCTGCACTGCCCACCCCACCACTGCCCATCCTGCACTGCCCACCCAGCACTGCCCACCCCACCACTGCCCATCCTGCACTGCCCACCCCACCACTGCCCATCCTGCACTGCCCACCCAGCACTGCCCACCCCACCACTGCCCATCCTGCACTGCCCACCCAGCACTTCCCACCCCACCACTGCCCACCCACCACTGCCCACCCCACCACTGCCCACCCAGCACTTCCCACCCCACCACTGCCCATCCTGCACTGCCCACCCAGCACTGCCCACCCCACCACTGCCCATCCTGCACTGCCCACCCAGCACTTCCCACCCCACCACTGCCCACCCAGCACTTCCCACCCCAGCACTGCCCACCCAGCACTGCCCACCCCAGCACTGCCCATCCTGCACTGCCCACCCCAGCACTGCCCACCCAGCACTTCCCACCTCAGCACTGCCCACCCCAGCACTGCCCATCCTGCACTGCCCACCCAGCACTGCCCATCCTGCACTGCCCTCCCCAGCACTGCCCACCCCAGCACTGCCCATCCTGCACTGCCCACCCCAGCACTGCCCACCCCAGCACTGCCCACCCCAGCACTGCCCACCCTCCCATCCAAGGCCACTTTTCCTGCTGCCCCAAATCGTTCTGCCTTTCCAAGGAAAGGCTTATTTGCCCTGGGTGTGCCCCCCTGGGCTGTCTGGGGGTGTCTGTCTGTCTGTCCCTGCCCCTCCTGACCCGCTGCCCCCCTGGGCTGTCTGGGAGTGTCTGTCTGTCTGTCCCTGTCCCCCCGCAGGCTCCGAGTGGGCAGCTGTGAACAAGGAGCCCTTCCTGTCCACGCGCTGCTCGGTGCCCAACCTCAGCTCCGGGGACAAGATCCACGTGCGGGTGACGGCGCTGAGTGCCAGCGGTGCCAGCGCCCCTGCCAGCCTGGAGCAGCCCGTGCTCATCCGGGAGATCCTGCGTGAGTGGGGGCGGCATTCCCGAGGGATTCCTGCGGGATTACTGGGGGAAATGCCTGCCGGATTCCCTGGGGAAATCCCTGTACAATTCCTGACTGAAATCACTGCCGTATTCCCGGGGGAAATCCCTGCTGTATTCCCAGGGAAATCTCTGCTGGGTTCCCAAGGAAATCCCTGTAGAATTCCTGGCTGAAATCCTTGCTGGATTCCCAGGGGAAATTCCTGCTGGATTCCTGGCTGAAATCTCTGCAGGATTCCTGGATTTAATCCCTGCAGTATTCCCATGTGTCCACTCCTGCAGAATTCCTGAGCCTCCTCTGGCCTCTCACGTGTCACATCCCTCCCTTGACTGACATCCCAGAATATTCCTGCTTGAAAGGACCCCAAGGCTCATCGAGTCCAGCTCTTGGGTGAATGTCCCACACAGGGATCAAACCCACAACTTTCCAACCCACTGATCCCACTTTTTGATGTTCTTCTCAATGCCTGTGTCAAATTCCCTTGACAAGGAGAGACTTCCCCACTCCAAGACACTGAAATGCAGCAGGTGAAGGACTCCAAGGACAGGAGCTCAGATCCATGTCCTTCGCAGATCCATGTCCTAATCAGATCCATGTCCTTCCCAGATCCATGTCCTTCCCAGCCCATGCCCTCCCCTGGCCACACTCACATCCCAAATCCACCACACAGTGTTTGTTTAGCCCAGGAATGCCGATGTCTGGAGCGTGGGAACTTTAATCATGCTGAACTCGCTAATGAACGAGTTGCTGCCATGCTTGGCAGGGCTCACATTCCTCCCTGGAGCTGCCACTCCAGCAGGGCAGGGCTGGTTCCCACCAGCCAACTGCAAACACAGACTCCTTTCTGCTCCTTTCTGCTCCACCAGGAATTAGCAAGTCACAAGTTTTCCTGGGACTTGAAGGACATGGTGGATTTTTCAGCTGCTTAAAAGTAGAAATAATGCCAGCAAAGGCTGTGCCAGGAACCATCAGCTTTTCAGAGGAAAAGGCCTGGAGAAGGCTCTCAGCAGCATCCCTTCTCTTCCCTCCCTTTCCCTTTCCCTTTCCCTTTCCCTTTCCCTTTCCCTTTCCCTTTCCCTTTCCCTTTCCCTTTCCCTTTCCCTTTCCCTTTCCCTTTCCCTTTCCCTTTCCTCCTGGTCCCGGTACCTGTCTCCCATTCATTTAGAGCAGCACACGGGATTTTAATTAGCAGGGACACACCCAGGGCTGAGCACCAGGTGGGATGAGAGGCCTTGGGAAGCAGAGGGAGACCAGGAGACTCTGGATGGAGGGGTGATGTGGGACACACATTTCACAGGGAACTGGGGCAGGAACAGCCTTGACCACCCTGTCACTGTGTCCCCTGGGCCACCACCCTCGTTACAGGGAGGGAGCTGAGGGAAACACCCCGGGATTAACATTCCTCCTCGAGGTCGGGTCTCTGTGGATGAGCCCAAGAGGCAGCAGAGAGGGAGGGATGGAGGGATGGAGGGAGGGAGGGAGGGAGGGAGGGATGGATGGATGGATGGAGGGATGGATGAAGGGATGAAGGGAGGGATGGATGGAGGGAGGGATGGAGGGAGGGATGGATGGATGGATGGATGGAGGGAGGGATGGAGGGAGGGATGGATGGATGGATGGAGGGATGAAGGGAGGGATGGATGGAGGGATGGATGGAGGGAGGGATGGATGGATGGATGGATGGAGGGATGAAGGGAGGGATGGATGGAGGGAAGGAGGGAAGGATGTATGGATGGGTGGGTGGAGCCTCACAGTGAGTGGCAGCTGTAGTGGAGCAGGGACATCCTCAGCTGTCGAGGCCAACTGGGAGTGCTGTGCACCTGCTGCCCTCCCAGCTCAGCCCAGCCCAGCATTCCTCACAGCTGCTGGGCCTCGGCTCAGTCTGGTTTCATTCCAGCCGCGCCCACTCCCCGCAGCTCCTGTCCCTTTAATCCGTGCACAGACACTCAGCTCTTCCATAGGGACTCCCGCAAAGCCTCTCCAGGAGGATCCCTGGTAGAGTTACAGGGCTGCTATTTTCACCCTGGGAAGGGACAACCCCTCCCTCTGCCTTCTCCAGGGTTGTTTTTTCTTGGCTTTGTTATGTTCCCTTGGGGACTCGTCCTTTGTCATCTTCCCTTGGGGACACGTCCTCTGTCCCAGACCTGGGGCTGTCACAGCTCTGCTCTAACCAGGCACCTCCTCGGGTCTCCATGGCACAGGGAAGGTGGAAGTCTTGGGAGCCTTGTCCTTGCTGGAAGTTGGGTTGTGTTGCCTCTGGAAAGTCTGGGGGAGGAATATTTTCCAGCTGGGAGATGCTGTTACCATGTGGGTCATGCTGGGGCTCTTCTGGTTCAGCCCATGGTGCCTCCATGACCTGAGTATGGTGAAGGGGGTGACTGACCCATGGGATTGATGACCTGATACCCCAGGGATGGAGATAATTTGGGGGTACAGGCAAGGGGGTGGCAATCAGAACCCTCCAGGAGATGAGAGGGAAGAGCTGGCCGTGGTTCTTGTTGGGTTTCTGGATGGCCAATCAGGGGGATGAGTGGGGTGTGTCAGCTACTGGTGGGATGTGATTCCTTGGCCTCTAAACCTGAATTCCTGATCTCCAGAGCTCCCAAAGATCCGGATGCCTCGTCACCTGCGGGAGACTTACATCAGGCGTGTCGGGGATGCCGTGAACATCATGATCCCCTTCCAGGTAGGTGGGACAGCTGGGATTTAATCCCCTGGGGGTTCCCACTCCAGGTGAGCTTCTGCAATGACTTTTATGGTCATCAGCATCGTTAGTGCCAACTATGGCCTGACTCGTCCTGGTCCCTGTGTCTCGTGGGCCAAGGGTGGGAGGTGGGGTGGGAGCCTCTTCCCTATTCCTGCCCAGCTCTCATTTATCCCCTGCCACACCTTTACTGGTGGTGCTGGCAATGGGACAACCCCAAACACACCAGGACATGGGCTGTCTGTGCTGCTGTCTCAGCCCACGAGCCCTGCCCAGGTCCTGCTCCCGGCCAGGACTTGGCCACACACTCCAGAACTGGGCCACTCATTCCAGGACCTGGTCACACACTCCAAGACTTGGCCACACACTCCAGAACCCCACAGCAGGACACTGGAGGTCCTCTAGAGGGGACCAGCTGCCTTTGGAGCAAATGTGGGGTGGGGAGCAATGCTGGCACTGGTGGGACAAGCTGGAGGTTGTCTCCTCAGCTGACCTATCTCACCCTGTGTGGGGCACCACCAAACCATCTCCACCACCTTGTCTGGGAGGGAGAAAACTTGCTGGCCAAGCAGGGGGAGGTGAGAGCCCCTGAGATGAGGGACCTGCCCATGTGGCATCTTGGAGACACGTGAGACCTTGTGCTGGCTGCTCTTCAGGTGGGCATTCCCCTGGGTGCTGAATTGAAGCCCACACTGCTGGGCTCGAGCCTGGGCTCAGCCCCTCGGCAAGGGGAGTGCAGCTCTAGTAAAGCTGTGCTTGTTCCCTGAGGGATCTGGGAGCCAACATGTGCCAGCTTATCCCTGGATCCCGATGGTTCCCCCTCCATGGGGCTGGCAGGGATCAGTGGATGGGAGGGGTGGTCTGCCCTGGGCCCACTCTCCAGTGCCTCCAGCCTGTGAAGGTCAATGATAACTGAGAATCCCAGTTCTGGGGATGGAACCTGGAATACTTTATTGACTCTCAATCCTCAATTTGAGGTCTCCGAGACAGCACATGCTAATAGGGAGGAAGAGTTATGGTAATCCCAGGAGGGCTTATTTTAATTAGAGAATTACACTATACTTTGCTAAGTTACAGAAACAGTCACTGTTTGTTATCTCAGAGATTTACATGAGGGGAAGAGAGCAAAGGTTTACAACATGGTCTGAGCTCATTCCAGAGCTCGTCCTTATCTCAAGGTAGGAGGCAGATTTATCTTCAAATTGAGCATCACGAGGCCTTCTCAGTTCTTGGTGACAGAATTTCTTTCAGCCTTTGTTGTCCAAGGCTTTCTGTTTGGGAATTCTAGCCCTTTTTGCTCTAAGCAGAATTCCACATTCCAACACCAACCCTTCTGTGGCTGCATTTCCTTGTGGTGGAGAAAAGGAGGACAGATGGCCGGTGTCACACCCACGAAAGTTTATTATATCCCACCAAAAAGAACATGAAGAAGGGAAAAAGAAAGAAAATAGAAGACAAGTTGCACAATATATATTGACTCTGAGATCAGCTCAGTTGCTTATAACTTGGTTGTAACAATGCCAAGGTCCTGGGTTCAATCCCCTCTGTGGGCCATTGACTTAACAGTTGGACTCGATCTGTGTGGGTCCCTTCCAACTCAGAACAGTCTGGAATTCTGTGACACTGTAAAATCTTAGCCATGGTGAGCTGCCATAGGTTCAATCACAGTGTCTATAAACTTTATCACAGCTTCTAACTGGATGTTACTCACTGCCCAGATGTACTTTCTTTTCATGAGAGATTTATCTCCCCACATTCCATTCTCACACTTGCTTCTCTCAAATTTTCCTTTTCTCACTTTGTTTTAGTTGCTTTGTAGTTTTCTTGATGCCGATAAAAGGCCGAATTCAACACTGCTAAGAGAAAAGTTTTATCTTATCAGAAGGGATTTATTCACTGAGCAGGGGAAGTGAAGCAGTGGGTACTGCTGAGGGTTCACTTCCAACTTTTGTAGGAATTTGGGGGATTTTATCCAGTGTCAGGATGGGGTGACAACATTTTACATGCATATTCATAACAGGTGGAGTTTAGGTGGAGTTAGAGGAGGGGCTTTGCTAGAATCTTCTTTCAGGGGACGTATTTTGGGGTTGTTCTGGTATTTTTGGCCTCTCTAAGGGTCTTTCTTGCTCATCTTCCTCGCTTGAACTTTTCACCTTTCTTCATTCTCTTGACTCACGGTGTTTGACATCAGGGAGTTTTCTGATTCATGTTCTCTTTAAGTGAGCATCTTATCAATCTGTGACTAAATAAATAAATAAATAAATGGCTGAGGAACTGGACACCACACACAGATCAGTGTGATGGAGTGAATGCCCCTTTATTACACACCACACACGGTTTATACAGGGCTGAAGCCACACACCGTTGGCTAAGCTTGAACCTCACACCATCAAGCCACAATCTTTACTTGGTTATAATCCATATCTCACAAGTCCAATGTTTTGGAGAACTTATCCTAGATGTTTTCAGGTGCCTGCAGAGTCCTGTGGGAAACTACTGTGTGAATCCTTGGGGAGCAGAGAACTCCTCCAGGCAGCCTGGACTTGTTTATTCTTGGCTGCCTTCAGTCCCACAGGGTTGGTGCAGGCTGGTTTAGGTCTTACAGGATCTTATACAGATCTGAATTGCTCCCTCCTCATTTCTCTGTAGCAACAACTAAAGGATGTTTTAAGTACATTCTTGACATCCATTTCTGGGATAAAACAATTTATCTGGTATTTCCATAATGCTGGTAGGACAAGGCACATGGAATGGGAGTTCCACAGTTTCTCAGTTAACTCTTTAAAGCCAAATGTCTGTTTCAGTCTCACAGGATTGGTTATCTTTTACTGTTCCCATCTGGTACCAAGAGGTACCAGCCAACCCTTAGGCCTAGAGAGCTGCCTGCAGCCCCAAAGAGTGAGGATTATTAAGGGGTTTTTGAGTTAGGAAGGTTTTGGAAGCTGCAGGCTGGGCCTTGTAGCTCGTGCTTTTTGGTACAGAGATGAGAACACTGAAACTTAATCAGTCCTGTGAGAAAAACCAGCAGGCCAGCAAAACCAAAATGAGATAAGACAGTTTTGAGAGAAGCAGGCATGAGAAAAAGAATGTTGAAGAGATAAATTTTTCACAAAGAACATCTGGGCAGAAAGTAACATCAAATTAGAAGCTGTAATAAAGTTTATGGACATCGCGATACAACGCACAGAACTCGGCTGTGGGTGGGGTTTTACAATATATATTGTGTAACTTGTACTTAGAGGATATTCTTGTATCTATCTTTCTTGCTTGCCTTTTTCTATTATTTTTCTTCCTTCACAGAGTGATTTATAAACCATTTCCTGTGTGACACCTCCAACCTGCGCTCTCTCCATTTGGCCACCACGACCTTACCGTGTCTACCCACACCAAAGCCTTCCTAATTCAAAAAACCTTCTGTAATCCTCACACCCTTCCTCTGCTGCAGGGAAAGCCCCAGCCCGAGGTGACCTGGACCAAGGAGGGGCAGCCCCTGGACAGCAGCCGCGTGAACATCCGCACCACGGCGCGCGACACCATCTTCTACATCCGGCAGGCGCAGCGCGGCGACTCCGGGCACTACCAGCTCACCGTGGGCATCGGCGGCGCCGAGGACAGGGCCACCCTCCACATCCAGGTGGTTGGTAGGTGTGGGGTTGTCTTGGGCTGAGCTGGGAAAATGCCAACTGCCTGATACAGAGTCAAAGCCTCCCTCCCCTCTCGCTGAGAAAAGGGAGAAAGGATTAGGAGCTGGCTGGAGGGTCGGGCCCAGAGAGTGCTGGTGAGCGGAGCTGCATCCAGCTGGTGGCCGGTCACCAGTGGTGTCCCCAGGGGTCTGTATTGGGTCCAGTCCTGTTTAACATCTTTATTGATGATTTAGATGTGGGATTGAGTCCATCATCAGCAAATTTGCTGATGACACCAAGTTGGGAGGGAATGTCGACCTGCTGGAAGGCAGGAGGGCTCTGCAGAGGGATCTGGAGAGACTGGAGAGATGGGCTGATTGCAATGGGATGAAGTTCAACAAGGCCAAGTGCAGGTCCTGCCCTTTGGCCACAACAACCCCCTGCAGCACTCCAGGCTGGGCACAGAGTGGCTGGAGAGCAGCCAGACAGAAAGGGACCTTGGAGTACTAATTGACAGGAAGCTCAACATGAGTCAACAGTGTGCCCAGGTGGCCAAGAAGGCCAATGGGATCCTGGCCTGGATCAAAAATAGCGTGACCAGCAGGCCCAGGGCAGTGACCCTTCCCCTGTACTCTGCATTGGTGAGGCCACACCTTGAGTGTTGTGTTCAGTTCTGGGCCCCTCAGTTCAGAAAGGATATTGAGGTGCTGGAGCAGGTCCAGAGAAGAGCAACGAGGCTGGAGAAGGGACTGGAGCACAAGCCCTGTGGGGAGAGGCTGAGGGAGCTGGGGGTGTTTAGCCTGGAGAAGAGGAGGCTCAGAGGTGACCTCATCACTGTCTGTAACTACCTGAAGGGAAGTTCTGGCCAGGTGGGGGTTGGTCTCTTCTCCCAGGCACTCAGCAATAGGACAAGGGGGCACGATGGGCTCAAGCTCTGCCAGGGGAAATTGAAGTTGGAGATCAGAAAAAAATTCTTTCTCGAGAGAGTGCTCAGGGATTGGAATGGGCTGCCCAGAGAGGGGGTGGATTCCCCATCCCTAGAGATTTTTAAACACAGATTGGACGTGGCACTGAGTGCCATGATCTGGTAAAGGAACTGGAGTTGGACCAAGGGTTGGACTCGATGATCTTGGAGGTCTTTTCCAACCCAATCGATTCTATGATTCTGTGAAAAAAAACCCTAGAAATTCAGAACAGGTTTAAACCCAAACTAATTATATATATTTATACAGAAAATTAAAAGGAAATTATAATATAACACACACTTACACAAGTTAGAAATAACATAAAAAGTAACTCCCCACTCCTCATGGAACACAAATCCTAAAGTAAGCAATAAAAGGGCTGAGGAATAAGGACACTACCACAGACCAATGTGATCAAGCAAATGCCCCGTTATTACACATTGCATACAGTTTATTCAGGGTTAAGGCTACATTCTATTGGCTACATTGAATCTCACACCATCAAACTACAAGTCCTAATTGGTTATAATCCGTATCTCACAAGTCCAGTGTTTTGGTGAACTCATCCTGACTGTTTTCAGCACACCCCCAGAGTCCTGGGGGAAGCTTGAAGAGTTCTCATGAGAAACTTCTGGGGAGGAATTGAGAGCTCCTGGGGAGTGATTCCCTTCCTACCCCTACCCTGTGGCTCTGCTCATTCCTCACTGGCAGCTCTTTCAGTCCCACAGGGTCCATATACATCTGAATTGTTCACATTTCATTTCTCAGTACCAACAAAATCCCACCATTCCAACTACAAATCACTCCAGAGAACTCAATTCCCAGAGGCACAGAGCCAAGCAGAGAGAAGGACTAAGAACAAACATTTTACTCCCCCAGGATAACATGGTGGGAAGGGGTGCTGGGCCTGGGCCTCCTGTCCCTCCTGGGACAGCACAGCGTGTCCTGCTGGGCCCACAGCTTGGAGGAACTGCCCGAGCCACTCCCACACTGGCTTTTATGTTTTGAGATGATGTTGGAATATGGTCTGGAATACCCTTGGCCAGCAGTGTCAGCCGGCCCGGCCCAGCCCAGCTCAAGTCAGCTGAGAGTCTCAGGCTCAGTCTGAAATCCAAAGCCTGAATTTAGGCCTACACCTCACCAAACCCATAACCAGGGGTGCATCCCCCTGTGTCAGGTTGAGCTGGTAAAATGCCAACTGCCCAACACAGAGACAAAGGGTCTGTCCCCCCAACCAAGGGAAAAAGAGGGAGGAAAAAACAGGATTCAGCAGGCCCAGAGGATGTGACAGAGATCAGAAGGGACAAGCATCACCTGGTTAAGCACCTAAAGAGATATTTCATATCCTCTGACATCATCAGGAGGTATAAAAGGAGAGGGAGGAGGAGCTTTTCTCTCCTTTGGTCTTTGCCTCAGCCCCTGAGGCCGCCCTGCCCTGCCCTGCCCTGCCCAGATCAGGCCTTGCTGCCATCCCTGCTGGGTTATCCAGGGAGGGGAACATTTTCTTGTTAATTTATCTTTTCTCTTGCCGGAAGTTTTCTCTGGAAGAGTTTTTGGGAGGATTTGTGGGGTTTGGGTGGCTGGAATCTGTATTATTTGGTTTGGTGTTGGGTGACTCAGCAGTTATTGTTGTTAGTTTGTTTTTTCTTACATTTGTATATATATATATATATATATATATATATATATATATATATAATATCATATTCTGGTTTTAATTGTCTTTCTTTTGTATAAGAAATTGTATAATATAAGAAAATTACAAACAGAATATAATACATATATCTACAATGTGAAAAGGAATAATAACACTTTCACTGAGCCATCCAATCAAATAATACAGATTCCAACCACCCAAACCCCACAAATCCTCCCAAAAACTCTTCCAGAGAAACCTCCCAACAAGAGAAAAGATAAATTAACAAGAAAATGTTCCCCTCCCTGGATAACCCAGCGGGGATGGCAGCAAGGCCTGATCTGGGCAGGGCAGGGCAGGGCAGGGCGGCCTCAGGGGCTGAGGCAAAGACCAAAGGAGAGAAAAGCTCCTCCTCCCTCTCCTTTTATACCTCTTGATGATGTCAGATGATATGAAATACCCCTTTGGTTGCTTAACCAGGTGATGCTCATCCCTTCTGATTCTCTGTCACATTCTCTGGGCCTGCTGAACTGAGGCCTGGCTGGAACTAAACCCAAAACTACCACACTCCCCCAAGAAATGCCAAGGCAGGGGAAAGAACCCCCAAAAAGGTTTAGTGTGAGGGTGAGGATGATCCGAGATGCAGCAGGTCACAAAACAGCTCTGGGGTTGAGAAAGAGAAAAAACTCCTGGTTCCTTCTCTGTCCTCTCTGCTGTGCCCACCTGGAACATCTGGTTTGTCTCCACACTTTCCAGGGAGCTTTTCCCTGGAATGTAAGAGGGAAAGAAACATCTCCCTGTCTTTGAAAAATGGGGTTCTCCTTAGGCAGAAAGTCTCGTTAAGCCAACATTGAATTAAGGTCTAATCTCCTGAAAGTGAAAACTTTCAGAAAAAGGACACCTACCCCTCCAGCAAGGGTGGGACGGGGCCCTGCAGGGCTCATTCCTCCTCCTCAGCTGGGGGTCAGGCTTGTTCTTGGGTGGGGTGGGATGGGATGGGGCAGGACCAGCAACAAGGGACTCTGCAGTCCCTTTTCCAGTGGGATCTTCTCCAGGATCCTGGAGGTGAACTCCTCTGATCCAAAATTCAGAGTTTCTACCATCCCTTGGCCTTTACAGCTTCTCTAGGGCTCAGTTCTTCCCCTTAATTTTGGGTTGGTCTTGTTTGGGGTGGGATGGGATGGGATGGGATGGGGAAAGATCAGCAACTAGAGACTCTGGAGTCCCTCTTCCACTGGGATCTTCTCCAGGATCCTGAAGGTGAACTCTTCTGATCCAAAATTCAGGGTTTCTTCCATTCCTTTCCCCTCATATCTTCTCCAGGGCTTGGTTCTTCTCCTTGGTTTTGGACAGGTCTTGTTTGGGGTGGGATGGGAGAGGGTGGGATGGAATGGGGCAGGACCAACAACAAGGGACTCTGGGGCCCCTTTTCCAGTGGGATCTTCTTCAGCATCCTGGAGGTGAATTCTGCCTGAGGGTGCAGGGTTTCTGCCAGCCCTTGCCCCTCACAGCCCCTCACCCTTTGTGAGCTGCAAGGGGGTGACAAGAGGTTAAAACTGAGGCACAATTGGTGCCCAATGCACAGAACGGGGGTGGATCTCACCCTGTGGGGCTTTGGGTCTGGGGGTGGATCTCACCTGGGGGGCTTTGGGTCTGGGGGTGGATCTCACCCTGGGGGGCTTTGGATCTGGGGGTGGATCTCACCCTGGGGGGCTTTGGGTCTGCAGAGCCCCCTGGGCCCCCCCAGAACCTGAAGCTGGTGGACGTGTGGGGCTTTAACGTGGCCCTGGAGTGGAGCCCCCCCGCAGACAACGGCAACGCCGAGATCAAGGGCTACAGGGTGCAGAAGTCGGACAAGAAGAGCGGGGTGAGTGCCCTGGTGTGCTGGTTTAAAGGTGAACTGGCAGGAGAAAGGAACCCACCACAAGAGAGATTATAAGTCAGAGTTCCAATTTAATAACAATATTTCAATAAATGCAATGGCACAAAGAGAAATTGGGTTTAACCCCCAAACCCAGCAGTGTAACCCACCCCCAGGGCACAAACACTGGGGGGTTTGGTGGCCCCTGTGCTGAGCCCCACGTGGTTCCTCTGAGGCCAAAGGAAAAGGAGGTGAAACACCTGTTGGTGCAGATGATGGCACAGTCTGGTGGAGAGTGGTGGGCTCCTCCTGTCCAGGGTCTGCTCCTCCTCTGGATCCAATCAGTGGTCCCAGAATCCCCTGCCCCTCAGGTTTGGGTGGGAGCCCCCAGTGGCTCCCCCAGGGCAGGGAGTTCTACCCTGGGGGATCTGACTCTGGCAGTCAGGGGGGATTTTGGACTCGTTGCTGGCCCATGGGCAGAGCTGAGCCCTCAGGTGGGTGTGGAGGTGCCAAGGAGTCCCTGCAGGGCAGTTCTCCCAGCTCCTCTGCCAGGCTTCTTTCCCAGCCAGCTCCCAGCCTGAGGGCTCAGCTGTGCCCTGGGCAGCTGCTGCCAATGGGCCATTGGGAACAGTTCTGGGAAATGGTACAGAGGGTGGAGAATCCACAGCTTTGGTCCCACCCACACAGTGATCCCACCTGCTGAACTGGGACACCTGGTGGCCCCCCACACCCCTCCTCCCTGCTTGGCACCTCCTGCCTGCCCTCAGCACTACTTGTCTTCTCCTCCCTGGCAGAAGTGGTTCACAGTGCTGGAGCGCTGCAGCCGCACGAGCTGCACCGTCTCCGACCTCATCATCGGCAACTCCTACTCCTTCCGTGTGTTCTCTGAGAACTGCTGCGGGCTCAGCGACAGCGCCGCCCTCGCCCCGGGGCTCGCCCACATCGAGAAGACAAGTGGGCATCTCCCCCTGACTCAGTGGTTTTGGGGTTTGGGGGGCGAGGGAGGTCCTGACCATGCTGGGGTTGAGGTGGTGGGGGTGGTGGTGGCCCCTAGAGAGGTCCAGAGGTCTCCTGGCTCAGTGATTTTGGGGGGTTGGGGAGTGAAGGGGGTCCTGACCCTGCTGGGGTTGAGGTGGTTGGGCGGTGGTGGGCCCTGGCTCATTGGTTTTTTGGGCATGTTGGGGGATGAGGAGGGTCCTGACCATGCTGGGGTTGAGGTGATGGCCTCTGGCTCAGTGGTTTTGGGGAGTTTGGGGGGTGAGGGGGGTCCTGACCATGCTGGGGTTGAGGTGGTAGGGGCGGTGGTGGCCCCTGGAGAGATCCAGAGGTGTCCTGGCTCAGTGATTTTGGGGAGTTGGGCGGTGAGGAGGGTCCTGACCCTGTTGGGGGGAAGGTGGTGGGGCGGTGGTGACTCTTGGTGAGGTCCAGAAGTCTCCTGGCTCCTTCCTGCTCCTCAGTTCTCCTCAGGAGAACTTGTGCCATGGTCAGCCCCCTGGAAGGAATCAAGGCATGGATAGCCCTGGGTTGGGATTCAAGTAGGAGCTGGGGGGGTGAGGAACAGCCCTACCTTTGACCCCACAGCTCAGGGCCAGCAGAGGGCCCTCATTGTCCATCTCATGGCCAAACCTCCTCCCAGCACCCCCAGCCCTGCTCTCAGTGTCCATCTCGGGGTCAAACCTCCACCCAGCACCCCCAGCTCTGCTTTCTGTGTCCATCTCAGGTCAAACCTCCACCCAGTGGCCCCCAACCCTACTCTCAGTGTTCATCTCAGGTCAAACCTCCACCCAGGTCCCCCAGCCCTGCTCTCCTCCCTCTGCCCCCATCCTGCCCCTGGGAGACTCTGCCACCTGCAGAGCTTCCCCCCAGCTCCTGTTCCTGGGCACTGGATTTGGGGATGAAGTGGGAGGTCCCTAGAGGTGCCTGGCCTGGATCTGACCTGCTGCACCTCGAAGGGATCACAGGGAGTTTGGGGACTGGCATCTCCCCTGTGCCCTGCAGGGACTGGGCACTGGTGTGGTGCGGTTGGATGAGGAGGCAGAGCTGGTCTGAGCCCAAGACCAAGTCCTTGGTTGGGTGGAATGACCTCTGGCTTGTTCTGTGAGGGAGCAGAGGTGGGTTTGGGCACCTTGTGCTGACACCCTGACCCCTCTGCCTCAGGCCAGAACTCGTTATTTCCTTAGAAACCACTTACCAGCCAGAGAAGATCCCTCAGAGGGACATGATGGAGCCTCCAAAGTTCACACAGCCCCTGACAGACCGAACCACCACCCGTGGCTACAGCACACACCTCTTCTGCTCAGTCAGGGGCTTCCCCCAGGTCAGAGGAGCCTCCATGGGCAGCACCACTCCCGTGTGGGGGCACCTGGAGGGGCGTGAAAGGTGGTTGGAGGGACTGGGAGACAGTTGGACGTGTTGGGTGAGGGTTGGATGAGCTCAGGGAGCTGCAGCTGCCCCTGATTCAAACTGGGGCAGGTTTAGGGTGTTCTTGGTTGTCATTCCAACCATGACCTATGCCCTGCTGTGCTGGGGGAGGAAGTGTGGAACAATATTTAGGGCCAAGAATGGGAGATTTTGGTCTTCAAGTTTCTTGTGACTGTGAGTCCCACCATGACCACCAGGTGCAGGCAGGGCCAAGGCAAAGGCAGAGGGAGGAATTGAACAATGTTTAGAACTCAAGAATGGGAGATTTTGGTCTTCAAGTTTCTTGTGACTGTGAGTTCCACCATGACCACCAGGTGCAGGCAGGGCCAAGGCAAAGGCAGAGGGAGATGGCTGCATTTTGGGCTCAGATTTCTCATTAAACAACTGAACAAACCCTGCTCCCTTCCAGCCCAAAATCATCTGGATGAAGAACCAAATGGAGATCCGGGAGGATCCCAAGTACATCGCCATGATCGAGCAGGGGGTCTGCTCGCTGGAGATCCGCAAGCCTGGCCCCTTTGATGGGGGGGTCTACACCTGCAAGGCTGTGAACCCCCTGGGGGAGGCCTCAGTGGACTGCAGGCTCGATGTGAAAGGTAGGCTTGGCCCAGGAGAAGACTCCTGCCCTACCCTTTCCTGGTCTCTCTTTCACAGGAGTGTGGTTTGTCCCTGCTTAGAGTTGGTCCTGGTGATGGGAAGGTTGAAGGACTCTGAGCAGCCCCATGGAGATGCAGCTTCAGGATTTCTGGGGTCCTGGTCTTCAAGTGTCTTGAAATAATCTTCCCACATTCATGGCCAAAAAACCACAGTATCAGAGAATGTGCTGAGCTGGGAGGGACCCACAAGGACCATCCCCAGGAGTCACACCCTGTGCCCCAGAGCATCATCCAGGCACTCCCTGAGTGCTGTGCCCACTGCCCTGGGGAGTCTGGTCAGTGCCCACCACCCTCTGGGGGAAGAACCTTCTCCTGATACCCAACCCAAACCTGCCCTGACACAACTCCAGGCCATTCCCTGGGTGCTGTCCCTGGTCCCCACAGAGCACAGCTCAGTGTCTGCCCCTCCTCTGCCCCTGCCAAGGAAGTTGTACCTGCAATGAGGTCTCCCCTCGGTCTCCTCGTGCGCTCAGTGTCCTCCCATGCTGCCCCTCCAGGCCCTTCCCCATCTCTTTGCCCTCCTTTGGACACTCTCCAGTGGTTTCATATCTTATATTGTGGTGCCCAAAACTGCACAATGAGGAGGAAACCAGAACCACAGAGCCAAAGGAGCAGCGGAGGTTCGGGAGGCTGTGCCCACCTCCTGCCCCTCTCTGCATCCCCAGCATGTGCCCCAAGCCCCCCCAAGCCCTGCTGCGGGGCGGGCGCTGCCCCTCCTGCCCCTGCACCTGGACTGCCCTGATTTATATGCCGGAATCGTGCCCAGAGTGCCCAGCTCACATTTCGCTGCCTCAGCAGAACACCCAGAGTGGCCCTTGCAAGGAGCTGCCCCCACAGATGGCTCAAATCCCACCCATCCCACCCCATCCCTGGGCAGGGACCCCTCCCCCAGCCCAGGGGGCTCCAAGTTTATCCAGCCTGGCCTTGGGCACTGCCAGGGCTGGGGCATCCTCTGGGAATTCCAGCCCAGCCCCTCCCCACCCTCCCAGCCAGCAATTCCTTCCCCATCTCCCCCCTCTCCCTGCCCTCTGGCAGTGGGAAGCCATTCCCTGGGGCCTGGCCCTCCAGCCCTTGGCCCCAGTCCCTCTCCAGCTCTCCTGGAGCCCCTTCAGGCCCTGCCAGGGGCTCTCAGGTGTCCCTGGAGCCTTCCCTTCTCCAGGGGAACATTCCCAGCTCTCCCAGCCTGGCTCCAGAGCAGAGGGGCTGCAGCCCTTGGGGCATCTCTGTGACCTCCTCTGGACTCTCTCCAACAGCTCCAGATCCTTGTGCTGCTGTTCCCCAGGGCTGGAGCAGCTCTGCAGGTGGGGCAGAGGGGCAGAATCTCCCCCTCCCCTCCTGCCCACGCTGTGGGACCTGCCCAGTCAGGCAGGCTGAGGAGTTGGTGGTTGTGCTGGGCACACCTGGCACTCACCCAGGCTGGGAGGTCAGGGCCAGTCTGGCCAGGAAGAGGCTCTGATGGAGTGTGGGGCTGCTCAGATCACGTTTGGGGGGGGCTGGTGTGTGTGGGGCAAGCTGGGGTGTGTGTGTGGGGCTGGCACTGTGGGGCACACGTGTATGTGTGGGGCTGGCACTGTGGGGCTGGCACTGTGGGCACACGTGTATGTGTGGGGCTGGCACTGTGAGCCTGGCACTGTGGGGCTGAAACTCTTGGGCTGGCGCTGTGGGCACACGTGTATGTGTGGGGCTGGCACTGTGAGCCTGGCACTGTGGGGCTGAAACTCTTGGGCTGGCGCTGTGGGCACACATGTATGTGTGGGGCTGGCGCTGTAGGGCTGGCACTGTGGGGCTGGCGCTGTAGGGCACACGTGTATGTGTGGGGCTGGCACTGTGGGCACACGTGTGTGTGTGGGGCTGGCGCTGTGGGGCTGGCGCTGTAGGGCACACGTGTATGTGTGGGGCTGGCACTGTAGGGCACACGTGTATGTGTGGGGCTGGCACTGTGGGGCTGGCACTGTGGGGCTGGCGCTGTAGGGCACACGTGTATGTGTGGGGCTGGCACTGTGGGGCACACGTGTATGTGTGAGGCTGGCACTGTGGGGCTGGCACTGTGGGGCTGGTGCTGTGGGGCATACGTGTATGTGTGGGGCTGGCACCGTGAGGCTGGCACTGTGGGGCTGGTGCTGTGGGGCACACGTGTATGTGTGGGGCTGGCACTGTGGGCACACGTGTGTGTGTGGGGCTGGCACTGTGGGGCTGGTGCTGTGGGCACACATGTATGTGTGGGCCTGGCACTGTGGGCATACGTGTGTGTTGGGGCTGGCACCGTGGGGCTGGTGCTGTGGGGCTGGCACTGTGGGGCTGGCACTGTGGGCACACGTGTGTGTTGGGGCTGGCACTGTGGGGCTGGTGCTGTGGGGCTGGCACTGTGGGCACACGTGGCAGTGCTGGCTGTGCCTTCGCCCACCCCTGGCAGTCCAAGCGGGGCAGCCCCAGGGCAGCTCCAGAGGTTCCTCTCTGTGCTCTCTGCAGTGCCCAAGTGAGAATGGGTTGGAGGCCACGACACGGAGCGAGGTAGGTCTGGGGTGGCATCTGTGGGGTGTAGGGTGTGGGGTGAACCCACCCCAGCAGCGGGTGACAAGGGTGCCACCCAACCGACTGTCCTGGGTCATCCTTGTCACCTGCTAACGGAGCCCCAGCCCAGCCTCCCTTGCCCCCTGGCACTGCTGGGCTGGGAGAAACTGCCCTGTGAGGGGTACAGGAAGGGCTGTGGGTTGTGCCAGGAGGGGGGACATGAAGGGCAGACTGGTGTGCCCAATATGGTGGGCAGAGCCCCAGTTTGCAGACAGGAGGAGGGACATGAGGGGCAGACTGGTGTGCCCAATATGGTGGGCAGAACCCCAGTTTGCAGCCAGGAGGAACATGAGGGGCAGACTGGTGTGCCCAATATGGTGGGCAGAGCCCCAGTTTGCAGCCAGGGGGAACATGAGGGGCAGACTGGTGTGCCCAATATGGTGGGCAGAGCCCCAGTTTGCAGCCAGGAGGAACATGAGGGGCAGACTGGTGTGCCCAATATGGTGGGCAAAGCCTCAGTTTGCTGCCAGGGCCTCTAGAGCACCAGGGAGTGGGTATGGGGGGCAAGTCCTGGCACTGGGGCAGGTGTAAAGGGGTGTGAGATGGGGCTGTGGGGTGGGAAAGCAGAGCCAAAGGGTTGTGCCCGACTTCTGTGGGGCATGAGAGGGTACCAGGGCTGGGCTGGGCTTGTTTTGCCTTAGAACCACAGCAGGAACCTTTCCCACCTCACCCCTGACCTTCCAGAACCTGGATGTCACTCCTTGTCCCCAGGTGGATGCTGGAGCCGCTGGCTGGGATCGGTGCCTGTGGTGATGTCCTCTCTATCTGCTGCCCGCAGGGCTGCCCCTCCCTGGCAGTGCCCTGGGGGGTGCTGCCCCTCAGCCTGCCCTCAGCTGTGACAATAAAGCAAGTCCATCTGAGGGCCTTTGGTCCCCAAACCCTCCAGTCTCTCTGTCCTGCTCCTTGTGGGACTCACCTGGATGGTGGGAGGTGGAGGGGAAGGAGTGAGTAGGGGTGGGGCGGGGTGAGGTGGTGGGACATCCCACCCAGCCGTGGGTAGAGCAGAAGGTTCTGCAGCTTGGACAGCTCAGACCAGCTTCATGTCACACACATGGAGATGTCTGAGCCAGAAAGAACCCAACCAGGGGAAGGAGAAGGGGAGAAGTTTCCTGCTGGAGCTGGAGGAAGATTCTGGAGAAAGAACAGCAAAGTCAAAACTGCATCGATGCTTCTTCATCAGAGCACAACCCCTTTACCCACAGCAGTGCCCAGCCCTGAAGCACTCCCAGCAGCCCCTCCCCATGGCATGAGGGCACTGAGAGCACAGGGGCAGGACATGGCTGTTCATTATCCAGGAGAGAAGGTGCAGTTGTCCCTGTGAGCTCCTGCTGGGGCAGGACAGGAATGTCCCTCTCCCAGAGAGCCCAGACCAAGCCAGGAGCTGGCACCACGTGGGTAACCAGGGTGGGTGCTGTGACCCCT
Organism: Pithys albifrons albifrons; assembly: GCF_047495875.1. Classification (NCBI taxonomy): domain Eukaryota; kingdom Metazoa; phylum Chordata; class Aves; order Passeriformes; family Thamnophilidae; genus Pithys; species Pithys albifrons. The sequence goes on from NC_092485.1 coordinate 85,763, forward strand.
TCATCAGCACAGCCCCCCTGACACGTGGGTGAGGGCAGGGGCTCCCCCACTCAGTGGCAGCTCGTCATGGGCCAGCCCCACACCCTGGCCCTGTCCTGGCACTGCAGATGTGGGTGCAAATCCTGCCTGGCATCTACAGGTGTGGGCTCACCCCACACTTGCAACGGGGGGCAAAGCCAGGCAGTGCCTGTGGCTGATCTGACTTTCTCTGCCCATCTCTCCTGCAGCCCCTCTGCTTTGCCCCCACGTGCCCAAGGCCGGGGGTGCTGCTGTTCCACACCAGCCTCGGGTCCACCATCAGAGGGCACCGTTGGATTATTTTTGTGCCAGCTGCTGGTTGGGTGGATCGTGGATGTGGTTGGGACCAGTGGAGGTGCCACAGGGTGGAGGTGGCAGTGCAGGTGCAGAGCTGCTCTGTCCTGGCCTGGGACACTGAGGGGATGTCCACTGATGGGATGTCCACTGATGGACACTGGTGGACTCTGAGGAGATGTCCACTGATGGACACTGGTGGGATGTCCACTGATGGACACTGGTGGACTCTGAGGAGATGTCCACTGATGGACACTGGTGGGATGTCCACTGATGGACACTGATGGGAATATCTACTGATGGACAGTGCTGGGGATGTCCACCGATGGGGATGTCCACTGGTGGACAGTGATGCCCCCTTGGTGCCCCTGGGATTCTCTGAGGGATGCAGGCTCTCAACAGGGGCTTTGCTGACACAGAGGAGAAGCAGCACCCCAAGACTGTGCCACTGTGCCCTTTCCAGCCCCTCAATCCAGCCCTGCAGGGCACAGACTGTGTTTGTCACCCCCCAGGGCACCCAGGTGGGCACCAGCACCCCCTTTTAGCCAGCTGTGCCCAGAAAAAGTCTGGAGAGTGGAAAAATCCACTGGATGGTGTTTTTTTTCCCCAAGCTGTTCACATGCCCTTTGATTTTATGAGCATGCCAGTCACCAGGTCTGTGGGCACCTCAGAGAGGACCAGCCAAAGGTGGCAGTGCCAGGAAAGCAGCAGGAATGAGATGCAAGTGGGAGCTGGAGCTGGCAAAAAGCAGCACTGAGGACACTGCTCTGCCAGGGGCACCATGGGCATGGGCTGGGAGAGTTTCTCTGTGCCAGGCTGGGTTGCAGCATCCTTGAGCCCCATTGATGTTGGGTTCTTCACCTCCAGGAGGGTGTTCAGGCACCGTGGTGTGCCCCAAGGGGAGGGTTTGCTCCTCTCCTTGCCATTGTTCCCCTCTCTGCCCCCGTTTTGCCCAGTGTGGGCTGTGCCAGGAGCCTGTAAACGATGCCCTGATGCCCCTGCAGGGTGGGGGAGGCTCAGCCCCTCATGTCCTCCCTTCTTTGCTGCCCTCCTCTGCCTTCTCAGCCCAGCAGTGGCACAGGACACACCCAGCAGCCCCACTTGCCCTTGGTGCCCAGCTAATGACCCACCCCCAAACTCACCCACTCAAGGCCCTTTTCCCCTCTGTGCCCCCCTCAAGCCCTGCAGGGACCTGCTGCAGACCCTGTGCCCCTTTGGTGATGTCCCCTCTGAGAGCAAAGCCCTGCTGGGGCAGCGAGGGGTCACAGGGCATGGAAGGAGGGATGCTGATAAGGAAAGAATGCCAATCAACTCTAATTAACTCTTCCCAACACTGTCCCAGCCTCGCAGGGGCTGCAGGGGAGGGGTGGGCACTGCCACCCCCCAGAGGGACCAGAGCTGGGTCCATCTCCAGCCACAATGGGACCCTCCAGGGCTGAGGGGTGGCAAAGTGCCCCAGTGGCAGCACCAGCAGCGACTCAGTGCCCTGTAGCCAACCCCCAGTTGCCCCTAAATGGGTGCAGGTGCCCCTGTGCCCACCTGGGGCATGGAATGGCTTCATCATCCCACAGCTTTGGGGTCAAGAGCCTTTGGCTGCACAGAGAGGGAGAGACAAACAGCCTGGGAGAGATTTGATGCCACTTTGGACAGGAGACAGTAGGATAAAAAACAGGGAGAAGGACTCAAATCCAAAGGAAATGGGGAGAGAAGACATGAGGAGAGGACACAAGGCCTGGTGGTGGGTGCCAGTGGGGTCTGTGGGCACCAGTGGGGTCCAAGGGAGCCATGGGGGTCCATGGGAGCCAGTGGGGTTCATGGATGCCAGTGGGGTTCATGGGTGCCAGTGGGGTCCATGGCTGCCATTGGGGTCCATGGGAGCCATGGGGGTTCATGTGTTCCAGTGGGGGCCATGGGAGCCATGGGGGCATCTAAAGGTGCTTCTGCAGAGGACTTTGGGATTTTGTTTCAGGGTTTCACCTCCCCTCTGCCCACCTGGGGGTGGCATGGAGAGCTGGAGCACCCTCAGGCCCCACTGATTTTGGGTTCTCCACCTCCAGGAGCCTGGAAGGGTGTTCAGACATCGTGGTGTGCCCCAAGGGGAGGGTTTGCTCCTCTCCTTGCCATTGTCCCTCTCTCTGCCCCTGTTTTGCCCCGTGTGGGCTGTGCCAGGACCCTGGGAATGATGCCCTGAGGCCCCTGCAGGGTGTGCTCTGTGGGCACAGGGGGTGCCATGGCTTTTCCTGTTCCTGTGTCTCAGCCCAGCTCCAGACCTTCAGCAATGCCACCACCCTGGGCCCTCAGCAGCTTCACTCCCACCAGGGCACCCCTTTTCCCAGTGCCCTGGCACCCCTGGGGGTGCAGAGGTGGGTTGGTCAGGGCATGAGGTGCCCCAGCATCCCCCCCGAGCCAAAGGTCTCCACCCCCAGGGGGTTTGGATGGTTGGACTTTATTGGCATGGGGATAAACTGCGAGTTCGTCCGTGCAAGGTCTCCTTAAATACTTGGCAACCCTTAGAAATAAAGAAACAAAACCAGAAAAAAAAGAGAAGAAACCCAGAAACGAACAGGGGGAAAACAAACCAATGAAACCCCAAAACAAAAAAACCCCAAAACAATAAAACCCCAAGCCCAGAAAGGAACAGTGAAGGCTCCAACAACCACAGGGGGTGATGCTGTGAATAAATAACCCCCTGGGTGCCCAAACCTCTGGGTGCTCCCTTGCTCCCTGCAGCAGGAGCTGGTTTGGCAGTGCCAGGGCGATGCCAGGGTGGGCACAGTTCCCTGTCCTTGCCAACCCTCCAGGTGCTCCCTCCCCGCAGCAGAAGCAGGTGTGGTGGCGTCAAGGGGGGCACAGCCCCCTGTGCCTGGTGCCCCCCGGCCCTCAGCAGCTTCACTTCCACCAGGGCACCCCTTTTCCAGGTGCCCTGGCACCCCTGGGGGTGCAGAGATGGGTGGTCAGGGCACGAGGTGCCCCAGCATCCCCCCCCCCCCCCGAGCCAAAGGTCTCCACCCCCAGGGGGTTTGGATGGTTGGGCTTTATTGGCATGGGGATAAACTGCGAGTTCGTCCGTGCAAGGTCTCCTTAAATACTTGGCAACCCTTAGGGGAAAAAAAATGAAAACCAGAAAAAAAGAGGGGGGAAGTAAACGAATAAAAACCCTAAAACAAAAAAACTCAAGCCCAGAAAGGAACCGCGAAGGTTCCAACACCCACAGGGGGCGATGCTGTGAATAAATAACTCCCTGGGTGCCCAAACCCTCCTCCCTCCCCGCGGCAGGAGCGGGTCTGGCGATGCCAGGGCGGTGCCAGGGTGGGCACAGCCCCCTGTCCGTGCGAACCCTCCAGGTGCTCCCTCCCTCCACCGCGGGTTTGGCAGTGCCAGGGCGGTGCCAGCGAGGGCACAGTCTCCTGTCCTTGTGAACCCTCCGGGTGCTCCGTCCCTGCAGCAGGAGCGGGTCTGGCAGCGCCAGGGTGGTGCCAGGGTGAGCACAGTCCCTTTTCCTTGCGGACCCTCCAGGTGCTCCCTCCCTCCACCGCAGTGCCAGGACGGTGTCAGGGCGGGCACAGCCCCCCATCCCCGGTGCCCCCCTGGCCTCAGTCGCCCTGCTCCTCTGCGGTGCCCCCCTTGGTGCCCTTGCAGCAGAAATACTGGTTCCAGATGTGCAGGAAGGCGGTGCGGAACTTCTTGATGCGGAAGGCGTACACGATGGGGTTCATGGCCGAGTTGCCGTGGGTGAGGAAGATGGCGATGTAGGTGAGGATGGGCGGCGTGTGGCACGACGGGCAGAACAGCGTGATGCAGTTGAGCACGTGCAGGGGCAGCCAGCTGAGGGCGAAGAGGAACAGCACCAGCGCCAGCGACTTGGCGATCTTCAGCTCCTTGCCGTAGTATTTCTGGGGGTCGGCGGAGCTGGAGGAGACCTTCTTGTTGAGCTGCTTGCGGATGAGGTTGAAGACCTCCAGGTAGATGAGCAGCATGAGCAGCAGGGGGGGCAGGACCCACACGAAGAAGTTGAAGTACACCATGTACTCCATGCTGATCACCGTCTCGAACTGGCACGTGATGAGCAGCTCCGTGTGGGTGGCGTTGGGCTCCTCGGTCCTCCTCATCTTGCTCAGGTTGTTCCAGCCGAACATGGGCGTGAGTCCCACCAGGAGGGACACGAGCCAGCAGCAGGCGATGGCCACGGCCGCGCGCCGGGGGGTCACCACGCTCTTATACCTGGGGGGACAGCAGAGCCATGGAAAGGGTTAAACACGAGTGGGAGGGGGTCGGGTGGGCTCCGGGTGGGTGGCAGTGCCCTGGTGGGGGTCGGGTGGGCTCTGGGTGGGTGGCAGTGCCCTGGTGGGAGAGGGTGATGCCCCTCTCTCCCTCCCCTGGCAATCAGCAACAGCCCGTTCTGATAATTGTGTTAACGAACTGTGTGTGCCCAGTCCCTTGCAATGCCTCCCAGTGCCCCCCAGTCTTTCCCAGTACCCTCCCAGTCCCTCCCAGTCCCTCCCAGTGCCTTCCAGTCCCTTCCAATGCCTCGCAGTCCCTCCCAATGCCTCCCAGTGCCTCCCAGTCCCATCCTGGAGCTCAGGCCGTTGATGCCAAGCCAGGAACTGCATTAACAGCCTGAATTGTGCCTGGTGGTCAACCCTCCTACCCAGGAGGGTCCCTGTGCTCTGCCAGCCCAGCTGCCACCCAGAGCTGCAGGACCCCCTTCCCTTCAGCCCAGCACCAGCCCTGCCAGCTCCCTGCCAGCTCCCTGCCAGCTCCCTGCCCAGACAATTCCTTTTCTTCCCCTTCCCTCCAGCCCAGCACCAGCCCTGCCAGCTCCCTGCCAGCTCCCTGCCAGCTCCTTGCCCAGACAATTCCCCGGTGCCCGGGCAGAAAATGGGCAGACAAAGGATCCCCTGGGAGCCGTGAGGATGGAGGGAGGATCTGTGGGTGCTGATGGAGCCCTGGGGATGCTCCTGGGCACAGCCTGTTCCATCTCCTGATGCCACAAAACCCTCTCTCCGCCTGGGCTGGTGCCAAGGCTGCAGGAGGAGGAGGTGGAGGATGGCTCTGCCAGGGCTCTGCTCCCTCCCTGGTGCCACGGGGAGCTCACCAGGGCTGGGTTGGTCTTCCCAGAGGTCTCCAAGTGGAAAGTCCGCTCTCCCACATGGATTTTTTTTCCCCCTGGCCCTCAGAAAAGCTTCTCCTTGGAGGCCAAGAAGATTCTCAGCCCTGGGGTTGTTGCTTTTCACCAGAGGGCATTAAATAAAGGCTGTTTCTGTGCCTGTTTGCTGGGTCTCTGGGTGCTGCTGGCATTAACTTGGGCACCATGTGGAGGTGGGTGGCACCTCCATCATGATGCCCAGAGCTCCCTCTGGGAAAAAGTTTCCTTTGCCTGTGGTGGGAAATGGAAAATGGAGCATTTGGAGGCTTTTTAATCCAGCAGAGGATCCAAAGCCGCCCCCCCTTTTCCAGCCCCACCTCAGGGTGTCGGGGTGGGGACACAGAGGGGCCCAGGGGGGAGGAGGGGACATTAATCCTCAGGGTCCAGAGGGTCCAGAGCCACCACTCAGCGTTCCTGGGTGACCCCCCTGCGCCCTGGGAAAGGTTCCCACCAGCCTGGGGGCAGCCGGGTCTCCTGGGAGGGAGGGCACAACGTGGGCAGCCGTTTCCTCTGGGAGCCAGGGCTGGGCTGGGAGGGTGATTTATTCCTTGTGGGCAGGAGAGAGGGCACGAGACCCTGGGAAAGGGGCAGGGTTGGGAGAGCTGGGGGCATGGGGAGGGCAGGGGGGTGGCACAGAGTTGGGGGCACGGGGAGGGCAGGGAGGTGGCACAGAGCTGGGGACATGGGAAGGGCAGGGGGGTGGCACAGAGCTGGGACTCTGGGTGGAATGAAGGGGAAGGGGACGGGGGCACAGGGAGGGTGGAAGGGTGGCATAGAGCTGGGGGCACGGGGAGGGCAGGGGGTGGCACAGAGCTGGGGGCATGGGGAGAGCAGGGGTGGCACAGAGCTGGGGGCATGGGGAGGGCAGGGGGGTGGCACAGAGCTGGGGGCACGGGGAGGGCAGGGGGTGGCACAGAGCTGGGACTCTGGGTCTAGTGAAGGGAAGGGGAGGGGGGCACGGGGAGGGCAGAGGGAGATCAGAGGCTCCCATGGTGGTCTGTGCACCCCTTGCCACCCACAGCAGGGCCTTGGGGGGGGTCTGAGGTACCCTGGCACCTGGGGCACCCCCTGCCACCTCTCTGAGCAGCTTGGGGGGCAGTGACAGGAGAAACAACAGTGCCAACCCCCTGCAAGCTCCTCCCTCCAAGCTGGTTCCATCTCCTGGAGGTTTCCAGGGTCTCCTCCTGATTTTCCTGAAGGTTCTGCCACCCCTGCCCTGCCCTGCCCTGCCGAGCTGTCTGAGAGCCCCTGGCAGAGAGACAAAGCTGCTGGGCAGCCACGGTGCTGCCACGGTCCCCAACACCCTCCCAGGGCTTTGGGCAGCACCCTGGTATGGGGATGCTCCCAGAGCACCCAACCCTTGTCCCTCTGCCCTCGTGCCTGGGTGGGGTGGGCACTGAGTCCCTCTGCCAGTCAGGGGCCAGCTCAGAGCAGAGGACACTGCTCAGCCCTCCTGCTCTGTGGGCACCTGGCACAGAGTGGGCAAAGCCCCCTCACACATCAGGGCACAGCTCAGAACAGGTGGAGAGCAGAGGATTGGCCACATTTCTGTGGGTTTGACTCTCTCCTTGGGGTCTGTCCTTCCTCCAGGAGAGACCTGAGGGCTCATTGCCAAGGTGCCCAACCCACGGGTTAACCCAAAGCTAACCCTGTTGGCTGTGCCATCCTACAGCCATGGCAGAGGGCGTGGGGCACAGCACAGGGGCCCAACCAACCCTGGCCCTCCACGGCTGTAAGGGGTGGGGACAGATGTGAGGGGTGGGAACAGTTTTTGGGGGTGTGGGGACAGATGTGGGGAGTGGGGACAGATGTGGAGGCCACGTGGGCCACATGGCCCACCCAGTGTGGCACAGAACCCCAGAGGGGGTAAAACCCAGAGCACACAGTGCCAGGGGCTCCTCCACCTCTCATGTGCTCGTGGCACATCTGTCCTCCTTGTGGCACATCTGTCTTCCTCACTGCACATCTGTCTTCCTCACTGCACATCTGTCCCGCTTGTGGCACATCTGTCCTCCTCACTGCACATCTGTCCTCCTTATGACACATCTGTCCTCCTTGTGGCACATCTGTCCTGTCTGTGGCACATCTGTCCTCCTTGTGGCACATCTGACCCGCTTGTGGCACATCTGCCCTCCTCACTGCACATCTGTTCTCCTCACTGCACATCTGTCCTCCTTATGACACATCTGTCCCGCTTGTGGCACATCTGTCCTCCTTATGGCACATCTGTCCTCCTTAAGGCACATCTGTCCTCCTTGTGGCACATCTGTCCTCCTTGTGGCACATCTGTCCTCCTTATGGCATATCTGTCCTGCTTGTGGCACATCTGTCCTCCTCACTGCACATCTGTCCTCCTTGTGGCACATCTGTCCTCCTCACTGCACATCTGTCCTCCTCACTGCACATCTGTCCCACTTGTGGCACATCTGTCCTGCTTGTGGCACATCTGTCCTCCTCACTGCACATCCATCTCTCTTTGCCTCACGTGGCTGCTCCCACCTTGCTGCACATCCATCCCTGCTGCCCCTCACACATCCATCCCTCCTTGCTGCCCATCCATCCCTCTGCCATGGTCCAGATCCATCCCTGCTCCTCCCCACAGCCCTGTCCCTCTGCCATGGTCCACACCCACCCCTTCTTGCTGCATCTTCACTTTCCCACCTCCCTGCACGTGCCTGGCGTGTCCCACACAGCTGGAGCAGCAGGACCCAGCTCTCCCTGCTCCTCAGTGTCCTTTGCACCACCAGCTCCGCCTGCAGGAGCAGCTGAGGGTCCATCCTCCTCCACCAAGTGTGCTCCAAGGTCAGAAACGCCATGGCTGAACCCCAGAATGTCCAGAACAAACAGCAACATTTGGAGCTGGTTCTGTTCCCTTCTCTCCTTCAAGGACCTTCAAGGACCAAGCCAAGGGCAGAGGGAGCTGCAGGAAAATGTTCTCCCTGGGAACTCAGAGACACTCCCTGTCGTCACCTCCTGGAGCCAAAAGATTCCTCCAAGTTCCCCCCGTGTCCACCCCAGCAGGTCCATCCACCCACTGGCTCTGACCATGGGGCTCAGCCCCTCCGGACAAGCCCCTCTTAAATCACTTTGCCACCTCTACTTTCCCTGGAGGCATCCAAGGAGAACTGGGCATGGCACTGGGTCTGGTTGGCACCATGAAGACCAGCACAGGCTGGACTCAATGACCTCAGAGGTCTTCTCAAACCTTAATGATTCTGTGCTTCTGTAAAGGGTGGAAATTCAAGATGCCATCCCATCCCCACCCCCATGGCACGTGGTGGGGCAGGTGCCAGGAGGGTGAGGGGCATCTTTGCTGTGCCAACATTTCTCCCCTGGTTATGCCATGAAGAAAATCCTTTCTCCTTTAGCTCATCCTGGGCTGGGTGTGGGAGACAGAAGCTCTAGAAGATGCTGATAATGGCTCACAATTAATAAATAATCATTATTATCAGCAGCATCATTGCAATTTAATTGCTGCTATTAGTTTTATTGACAGCTATGACTAAAAAGTCACCACCAGCATCGTCATCATCATCCACTTTGGGGTTGTCTCCTTTGCTTGTGGGTTTTTCAGCCTGACCATAATGGGCAGATCTTCCTCCTGCCCTCTCCCAGTGGTGGTTTTTCCACCATCCCTTCCCCACAGGGATGGGCATCGCCCCAAGAGCTCCTGCCAAGAGCAGGAGAAAGGAAGCACAGCCACCATCCAGCCCCTTGGGCATCCTGGTGAGATGGGGTGGGCAGGAGGGTTGGGTTGGTGTGGGACAAAAGTGTCTTTGAGGTTTTGGGAAGTGAAGCAAAGAGGCTTCACTTGGCCAAAATGGCCATTATTGATGGTGCAGATGGCAGAGGGAGGGGAGGGGTGGGATGGAGATGGAGGCAGACAGATTGTCCCCAGGGTCACACAGATTGGTTGGACCTGACAGGAGACACTGAGCAGGAGCTCCAGGGGAGATGAGACACTCCAGGAGGTGCTGCAGCCAACATGGGTTGAGGGAGCAGAAACCGAGGCCACTTTCCTCCAGGAGATCATGGAATCATGGAATGGTTTGGCTTGGAGGGACCTTAAAGCTCATCCCATCCCACCCATCCCTGGGCAGGGACCCCTCCCCCAGCCCAGGGAGCTCCAGGTTTATCCAGCCTGGCCTTGGGCACTGCCAGGGCTGGGGCATCCTCTGGGAATTCCAGCCCAGCCCCTCCCCACCCTCCCAGCCAGCAATTCCTTCCCCATCTCCCCCCTCTCCCTGCCCTCTGGCAGTGGGAAGCCATTCCCTGGGGCCTGGCCCTCCAGCCCTTGGCCCCAGTCCCTCTCCAGGTCTCCTGGAGCCCCTTCAGGCCCTGCAAGGGGCTCTCAGGTGTCCCTGGAGCCTTCCCTTCTCCAGGGGAACATTCCCAGCTCTCCCAGTCTGGCTCCAGAATCCTGGAATGTCACGAGTGTTGGGGTGGGAAGGGACCTCAAAGCTCATCCCATCCCATCCCATCTCATCCTATCCCATTCCCATCCCACCCCATTCCTGGGCAGGGACCCCTCCCCCAGTCCAGGGTGCTCCAAGTTTAATCCAGCCTGGCCTTGGGCATTCCAGGGATGTGGCAACCTCTGGGAATTCCTTCCCAGTGTCCCAACTCTCCCTGTCCACTGGCACTGTGGAGCCATTCCCTGTGTCCTGTCCCTCCACACCCTTGGAATGCTCTCCCAAAGACACAGTCTGCTCTCCTTTCTCTTTGCTCATCATTCTCAAACCAAATTCAGCTTCTTCTGCCTCATCTTGGTGTCCCAACCCCCTGGGCATCCCCCTGCCCTGCTCAGCCTTCTGCTCTCTGGGCACCTGGCACAGGGTGGGCAAAGCCCCTCAGACATCAGGGCACGGCTCAGAACAGGTGGAGAGCAGAGGATGGATCACATTTCCGTGGGTTTGACTCTCTCCTTGGGGGTCTGTCCTTCCCCTAAGAGAGATCTGAGGGTTCATTGCCAAGACCTCCAAAACCTCCAGGTCCATCCAAATCTCACCCTCACAAAACATCCCTGTTTTGTTTAAAAAAAGCCTCAAAGATTCCAGGTCTTGTTTGAATGAACTGTGGAGGTTTTTATCATTTTTATGATTTTTTTTAACACCCAGAAAAGCCTTTCTGTTGTCCAGGCAGAGCCAAGATGTGGCTTTGCTGGTCCCTGCTCTGGTGGATTTGATTGCAGGGAATTAATTCCCTAATGAAGACAGAGCATGGCTAATGAAAAAGAGCTGGAGCCAACATGGCAGGAGGAGGAGAGGCCAAGCTGACCTGAAGCTCCTCTTGTTCCTCAACAGTGAGAAACAGCAGCCAGAGCTTGGCCTGATCTCAGTGGGAATCTCCAGACAAAAGGGCTTTGATCTCTGAGGGTTTGGGTTTCTGCTCCTTCCCCTGTCTGTGTCTCCACATGGGATCTCTCCTGGAGATGGGGTGGGAAAACTCAGAGCTTCAACCTGCTCAGAGGTGACAATCTGGGAGAGCAAAGTGGGCTCTGAGGGGGCTGTCCCAGCCAGGGCTGAGGGGTGGGACAAGGAGGTCCCTGAGCAGGGAAGAGCTGCAGGAGGACCACCCTCATCATGGGTCCTTTGGCACCTCGAGGCCTGGAGGTGGAAAGGTTATTCTTCCTTCTTAAAATCACAGGATGGTTTGGGCTGAAGGGACCTTAAGGGTAATCTTGTTCCACCTCCTGCTGCTCTGGGTCATGAGACAGAGGGTGACACTGAGGTGGCTCTGACCCCAAAATCACAGAACCGCAGAATGGGTTGGGTTGGAGGGACCTCAAATCCCACCCATCCCACCCCATCCCTGGGCAGGGACCCCTCCCCCAGCCCAGGGGGCTCCAGGTTTATCCAGCCTGGCCTTGGGCACTGCCAGGGCTGGGGCATCCTCTGGGAATTCCAGCCCAGCCCCTCCCCACCCTCCCAGCCAGCAATTCCTTCCCCATCTCCCCCCTCTCCCTGCCCTCCGGCACTGGGAAGCCATTCCCTGGGGCCTGGCCCTCCAGCCCTTGGCCCCAGTCCCTCTCCAGCTCTCCTGGAGCCCCTTCAGGCCCTGCCAGGGGCTCTCAGGTGTCCCTGGAGCCTTCCCTTCTCCAGGGGAACATTCCCAGCTCTCCCAGCCTGGCTCCAGAATCCTGGAATGCCACGAGTGTTGGGGTGGGAAGGGACCATAAAGCCCACCCAGTGCCCTGGGCAGGGACACCTCCCACTATCCCAGGGTGCTCCAAGTTTATCCAGCCTGGCCTTGGACACTTCCAGGGATGGGGCAGCCATGGCCCCTCTGCCCACCCTGTGCCAGGCCCTGCCCACCCTCCCAGGGAAGGATTTTCTCCCTCTAATCCCACCCATCCCTTCCCTCTTTCCTCAACCTCCTGCTTTGACCATTTTCCTCCTTCCCTTCAGCTCTTCTGACCTTCATTAAAGCTGCAAACCCAAAGCTCAAAGTCATGAAGGTCCCCAAGGATCTGCAGGTGTGTTGAAAGGTCTGTAAAGGTCTCTCAACACTGGCACAAATGTCACTTGGCACAAAGTGCCCTGGCATGGGTTGAGTGAATCCCTTTGCTCATGTCCCTCCTACGTGGCCCTCAGGAGCTGTGTGGTTTTTTTGGGATCATCCCGGGAGGTCTCACAGCCAAGGGTGGGGTGACACAACCAGGGGGAGACACAACCAGGGGGAGACATAACCAGGGGGAGACACAACCAGGAGGAGACACAGCCAGGAGGTGACACAACCAGGGGGAGACACAACCAGGAGGAGACACAACCAGGGGGAGACACAACCAGGAGGAGACACAACCAGGAGGTGACACAACCAGGGGGTGACACAACCAGGGGGAGACACAACCAGGGGGTGACACAACCAGGAGGAGACACAACCAGGAGGAGACACAACCAGGGGGACACACAACCAGGGGGAGACACAACCAGGGGGAGACACAACCAGGAGGAGACACAGCCATGCAAGTGATGTGAGGAAACACCTCCTGGGCAGAGGAGCACTTGGCTCTTATGGCCACATCAGCTCTGCTGTTCCATCTTGGGACAAATGTGACACTGGTGGTTGTGTCCCCACCTGAGTGGTGGCCTTGGGAGGGACAGATGTCAACCAACAGCAGCCAGAGCTGATGGTTGGATGAAGCTCTCCAGGACTTGTTCCTGCAGATCCTTGGGATGGAGGGGACTGGCACTATCAGGACACCTTCTGGGGTGCAAAAGGGATTGTCCTGATCCCAAAATTTCGGGACACTACCAGCACATCTTCTGGGGTGCAGGAGGGTTGTTCTGATCCCAGAATCTCAGGTCTGGTGCTTGTCAAAAGCCAACAGGAAAATCAAGACCTGAAAAGCTGCTCCAGTGTCACCAGGAGAGCTCATCCCCCAGGGCCTTTGGCATTTGGGGGTGGTGGGACCCTGTCCTGCATCCTGACACTGATGTCCTACCCCAGACCCTTCCCAGTGCTCCCCAGGGAGCAGGAGGGCACAAAGTGACCTGTGCGTGTCACCTCCATCATGACCTGCAAGAGATCTGAGCTGGGGGAGAACCTGGGAGGTGCCAGCAGAGCCCTGGGACAAGAGGGGAGAGGGGGACACGGTGGGAAAGGGGGGGACACGGTGGGAAAGGACAGGCCAGGGGGCTGTGGAGAGGAATCCCAGCCCCAGGCTCCTGGTGGGACCTCGAGGACCTGGTTTGGAAGGAGCTGAGGAGAAAAATCTCTGCTCCCCAAATCCTCTGAATCCTTTGAGTCTCTGCTCCCCAAATCCTTTGAATTTCTGCTCCCCAAATCCTTCAGATCCTTTGGATCCTTTGAATCCTCTGAATTCTTTGGATCTCTGCTCCCCAAATCCTTCAAATCTTTTCCAGCTCTGCTCCCCAAATCCTTTCACTCCCTCTGACTCCAGGGAGGTCCTTCCTGTCCCAAAGGGAGCCGTGGGACCGCCTGGCACCCTGGGCAGCCCCGAGCCCCTCTGAGGGTGCTGAGTGGGTGCCCATGCCCTGGGTGTGTCAGGGTGCCAGTCCCACTGTCCCTGGGCATTGGGCACAAAGTGCCACCGACCCCCATTCCTGCCCAGGCACCCCCAGAGATCCCTCCGAGTCCCACCACATGTGGTCACGGCCCCTCCAGGGTTATCCTGGAGGATTTTCCTCCTCCAAAGCCCCGAGGTGGGTGGGAGGGAGATGATTTAGTGCCATTGGCAGAGGCCTCAAAGTCCCGGGGGGAGCTGGAGAACCTCAGAACCAGGGGGGGAGAAATGGGATGTTCTTGTCTCTTGGCTCCCTGGGGTAGTTTTTTGAGTGATGCAAACACTTAAAATCCTGCTTGGAAAGAGAAAAGAAACTCAGGCTGAGATCCTTTTATAGCCCCAGGACTTTGGGAATTGGGACAGGCAGGGAGGAATAGGCTGGTCCCTCAGAGCTGGGGGGAAGATCTGGTGGTCCCACCACAAAATAACTCCCCAAAACACTCAGTGAACCCCCAAAATAACCCCCCAAAACACCCACTGACCCCCCCCAAAATAACCCCCTAAACACCCAGTGACATCCACAAAATAACCCCCAAAATCACTCAATGACTGCCCAAAAATAACCCCTCAAAATAATCCACCCAAAATTACCCCAACACCCCCAAAATACCCCCCCAAAATAACCCCCCAAAACACTCAGTGACCCCTCAAAAATAACCCCTCAAAATAATCCACCCAAAATTACCCCAACACCCCCAAAATACCCCCTCAAAATAACCCCCCAAAACACTCAGTGACACCCACAAAGGAACCCCCAAAATCACTCAGTGAGACCCAAAAAATAACCCCCTCAAAATAATCCACCCAAAAATAACCCCCCAAAAAATAACTTCCAAAAATTATCACAACCCCCTCCAAAAAAAATAACGCCCAAAATAATCCACTCAAAATTACTCCAAACCCCCTGAACCCCCGAGCAGGGTCTGAGCCCCCCCTGAACCCCCAGAGAGGGGTCTGAGCCCCCCCTGAACCCCCAGAGAGGGGTCTGAGCACCCCTGAACCCCCAGAGAGGGGTCTGAGCCCTCCCTGAACCCCCAGAGAGGGGTCTGAGCACCCCTGAACCCCCAGAGAGGGGTCTGAGCCCTCCCTGAACCCCCAGAACAGCATCTGAGCCCTCTGAAACCCCAGAGCAGCGTCTGAGCCCCCCTGAACCCCCAGAACAGTGTCTGAGCCCTCTGAAACCCCAGAGCAGTGTCTGAGTCCCCCCTGAACCCCCCGAGCAGGGTCTGAGCTCCCCCTGAATCCCCTGAGCAGGGTCTGAGCCCCCCCCTGAGCCTCCAGAGCAGGGTCTGAGCTACCCCTGAACCCCCAGAGAGGTGTCTGAGCCCACCCTGAACCCCCGAGCAGGGTCTGAGCCCCCCCTGAGCCCCCAGAGCAGGACTCGAGCCCCCCCCTGAACCCCAGAGCAGGACTCAAGCCCCCCCCTGAACCCCCGAGCAGGGTCTGAGCCCCCCCTGAACCCCCGAGCAGGGTCTGAGCCCCCCCTGAGCCCCCAGAGCAGGACTTGAGCCCCCCCCCTGAACCCCCGAGCAGGGTCTGAGCCCCCCCTGAACCCCCAGAGCAGGGCTTGATCCCCAGAGCTTTGGAAATTGGGACACACAGGGAGGAACAGGCTGGTCCCTCAGAGCTGGGGGAGAAGCTCTGGTGGTCCCACCACAAAGGAGCACGAAGGGTTTGCCCTCAGCTTTCCTCCCCTGTCAGAAATTCCAGGGATGGTTTTAGTGTCCAAACAGTTTTGTTGTCAAAAAGTGGGAACTTGCTGTGCCTGGGGAGGAGGGTGAGCCCCACCACGGGGATGAGCTCCAGGGGAGGACAATCCCTGTGGGGTGAGAAGGTCTGGGGAGGAGCCACTCAAAACTTGTGTGGGTCCCTCTCTGGACAGGGTGGATGGGCCTTGGAGCAACCTGGCTTGGTGGGAGACTGCAATGGGATGGTCTTTGAGGTCCCTTCCCACCCAAACCTTTCCAGGATCCCATGGCAGGTGTTTCTCACCCACCATCGTGGGGGGGACCTCGATGTGCTCGGCCAGGAGTCCCAGCTCACCTGTCCCCACCTCTCTGGGCCATCACCCCGTGGGTTTGGCCACCTCCAAGGGTCTCACAGGGCAGCCCTGCCCTTGCCATGGCCCTTGGGTGGGCTCTGGGTGCCCAGGCCTGGCTCAGCCTTCATTCCAAGACCCAGATTCCAAGATCTGGATTCCAAGATCTGGATTCCAAGACCCGGATTCCAAGACTTGGATTCCAAGTGTCTGACACTTGGGGTTGGAGAAGTCAGGGCAAGGCACTTACAGAGCACGAAGGAGGAGGGAGAAAAGGCAGCTCTGCCAACCTCCAGGTGCCAATGCAGGGCTTGGCAGGATAAAAACAGCGTTTTTCCAATTCCTGCTTTTATTGTACCTGATTTTTTCTATGCATTGTGGATTTTTTGCTCTTTATGCAGAAGAACCTCTTTGAAAGGAGAACTCAAAGTTGCCCCTGGGAATTCAGAAAGACAAAGAAAGAAAGTGGCTCCAGAAACCACTTAAAATGCCAACTCTGCCAAATGTGGCTCCTTGAGAGGTGGAAATGAGGCAGCAGATGCAAAGTGTGGTGGGACTGAGCCCCCAGAACCTCTGGATCAAACTCGATCCCACAGAATACTGGAGCAACCTGGCCTGGTGGGAGGGACATGCCAGCTCAGGAAGGGCCTGGTGCCACCTGTGCAGCACCAGGGGAGGGTACCCAGTGCCACCAGTGCCATCAGTGCCACCAGCACAGCTCAGGTCAGTCTGGGGAACACGAAGAGCCACCAGAAGGCAGGAGATGATCAGAGACCCCAAGGGGAAGGAGGATCAGGGGGGTCTGGTTGTGCCTTTGGTAGGACACCAAGATCTGCTGCCCAGAGAAACTCAGAGAGGACCTCCTTGAAGAGGCACCAACCCAGTCCAGAGCAGGGCTGAGGCAGGTCCTTATCTCTCCAGCTCTTCAGAGATGTCCTAAAGGACAGAGAATCATAGAATCATGGAATCAACTGGGATGGAAGAGACCTCTGAGTTCATCAAGTCCAACCCTCAATCCAACCCCACTGTGATCACCAAAACATGGCACTCAGTGCCTCGGCCAAGCTCAGCTGAAAAACCTCCAGGGATGGGGAATCCACCCCCTCTCTGGGCAGCCCATTCCAATCCCTGAGCACTCTCTCTGCAAAGAATTTCTACCTGATCTCCAACTTCAATTTCCCCTGGCAGAGCTTGAGCCCATCGTGCCCCCTTGTCCTATTGCTGAGTGCCTGGGAGAAGAGACCAACCCCCACCTGGCCAGAACTTCCCTTCAGGCAGTTCCAGACAGTGCTGAGGTCACCTCTGAGCCTCCTCTTCTCCAGCCTGAACACCCCCAGCTCCCTCAGTCTCTCCCCACAGCACTTGTGCTCCAGTCCCTTCTCCAGCCTCGTTGCTCTTCTCAGTTGGGTTGGAAGAGACCTCTGAGATCATCAACCCTTGATCCAACCCCACTGTGATCACCAGCCCAGGGCACAGAGTGCCCTGGTCTGATGATCACAGTGGGGTTGGATCAAGACCTGGTGGATTCTCTGTCCCTGGAGGTGTTTCAGAGGACACTCAGTGCCACATCCAGTCCCTTCTCCAGCCTCGTTGCTCTTCTCTGGCCCCGCTCCAGCCCCTCAATCTCTCTCCTGATCTGGGGGGCCCAGAACTGAACACAACACTCAAGGTGTGGAACAGGAGATCAGATCACTGCCCTCTCCTTCCTTGCTCCCCCTCCTGATCAACCCCCAACCCCTCAGTGCCACGGGCTGCGGTGGCACCAGGGCACAGCCTGTGGCTGCACAGCCACATTCCCCTTCTTGCACTCAACCCCCTTCAGGCTTCAAGGCTGAAAAATTTGGCTGGAAGTTCCCAAACCCCGGGGAGGTCGTCTTTTATCTCCACCCAATGTCTGCAGGAGAACGAGGAGGGCTGATGAGATCTCCTGGTTCTGCAGCTCAGAGGACACAGTAACCCAAAACAACCAGTCCAGCACCTCCTGGCCAGAGCATTTTTGCCTTGATTAAAAGACAAATTTCAAATGCAAAAAGCAGCTTGGTTAATTGATTTTTTTTTTGGCTAATGAGATGGATCAAGGCAGTTTCAATTAATGAAAATCATTTCAGAGGTGCCAGTTCTGGACAGAGGTGGATTCCAAACAGAATCTTGAGGAAAACCTGTGTCATTCTCCCCTCCACACCCCAAAACCACAGAGAAATGAGGCTCAGAGGTTATTCCAGTTGGGATGAACCTGTCCAGGGAATCCACAGCTCAACCAGTCCCAAAAATGCCAAACTAAAGGGAAGGCTCCAGTTAAATCCACAATGAAATGTTCCCTCACCTCAGAGGATCCATCTGTCTCCAGGAAAACAAATAAAAGGAGGAAATTCAAAACAAACCTGGAGTTTATTTACACTCGGTTTAATCTTTTAGATTAAAAGATAATTTGTGACCCTTTGTTGCCCGGGAGGAACCAGCTCAGTGTTTCCATCAGATGGTGGAAGAGCAGAGACCCAGGAGTTGGGGTGGATTACACTTCCTAATTACCTTCCTAATTGCTCTGGCCTTAATTCCAGGCCAGGAACAAGGGGCAGAGCCCCCCTGAGGCTGCCCAGGCTGGCACAGGGCATGGGATGGGGGATGCAGGGGCAGGGTGGGATCCAAGGGCTGCAGCCCCTCTGGAGCCAGGCTGGGAGAGCTGGGAATGTTCCCCTGGAGAAGGGAAGGCTCCAGGGACACCTGAGAGCCCCTGGCAGGGCCTGAAGGGGCTCCAGGAGAGCTGGAGAGGGACTGGGGCCAAGGGCTGGAGGGCCAGGCCCCAGGGAATGGCTTCCCACTGCCAGAGGGCAGGGAGAGGGGGGAGATGGGGAAGGAATTGCTGGCTGGGAGGGAGGGAGGGGCTGGGCTGGAATTCCCAGAGGATGCCCCAGCCCTGGCAGTGCCCAAGGCCAGGCTGGATAAACTTGGAGCCCCCTGGGCTGGGGGAGGGGTCCCTGCCCAGGGATGGGTGGGATGGGTGGGATTTGAGGTCCCTCCAAGCCAACCCATTCCATGATTCCCTGTGTTCTGTTCTCAGAGCACTTGAAGCTCCCCTGGAGCAAACAAGACCCTCAGTCCCAGCACTGAATGTGGGTAATGAGCTCCCTAAAAATAATCCCAGCTCAGCAACTCCCACGTCCAGCTGGACCCAGGCCAGGCCCTGAGCGCTCCCGGTGCCAACTCCAGGGATCAAAGCAAGGAAAAGGAGAGTTTCCTTTCCCAAGGAAAAGGAGTGTTTCCTTTCCATGGGGAAGAAGGAGGGATAATGGAATCCCTCAGACTGTGCTGATCGTGGGCAGCATTTCTTGGCATCGCCCTCTGGTGCTTTTGGAGGGGTTGGGCATCACCCACTGAGTGAACAGATGGGCAAACCGCGTCTCAGAGGGGGCTGTGACGTGCCAGGATGGATCAGGTGGAATGAGAAAGCGTTCCTGGTGCCAGGAGCTGGCACCTCCCTCTGCAAGAGGCCAAAAAAACCCTCCCTGTCTCCAGGTTCGGGGAGAGGAGGTGGGTAACCGGCCAGGCAGGGATGTGCCAGCTTTCCATGTCCTGCTGCCTTGGAGGAGGGTGGAAAGGTGTCATTGTCACCCCTGGCAGGGGGTGGCACCGGGGGTGACCCCTCTCTGCCTCTGTGTGCCTGTGTGGGCATTGCTGGTGCCCAGAGCTCTGCACCCAAGGGCACCATGGGGGGTCTCAGGGGCACCACGGAGGGTCTCAGGGGCACGATGGAGGGTCTCAAAGGTGGCACGAGGGTTTCAGGGGCACCATGGAGGGTCTCAGGGGTGGTACAGAGGGAGGATGGGGAGGGGGCAAGGGAATGGGGTGGGGGAGTAGTTGCCCTTCCCCCTCCAGCTCCTTTGGGTGCCCAGAGGCTCCTGTGCCCACCCAAAGCCCACCCAAAGCACCCAGACCTGGGGCAGCTGCCGGATATGATGCCCCCTCCAAGGGGCAAGGAGGGGCTGGGGGAAGGATGGGGAGGGCAAGGAGGGGAGGGAGAGGTCCAGGGTGCCCACCGGGCTCAGGGCAGTGAAGGGCAAACCCAGATCCAGCTCTGCCCTGCCCTGCCAACCACAGCCCTCCCAGCCCTGTGTGCCCACCCCCAGCTGGCCCAGGGCTCTGTGGGCAGGAGGGTCTCACCCTCTTGGGGTTAGTTCACCCTCTCTTGCTGGTGGCACCACCAGTGGTGCCTCCTCAGCCCCCAGCCCTGTCCATCCAGCCCCCCTGTGGGGCACAGGCTGGGGTGGGGCACAGGCTGGGATGGGGCACAGGCTGGGATGGGGCACAGGCGGGGGGGTGAGGGGGGTGGGACACAGGCTGGCAGGGCAGCACTGCCCTGGCACTGCCAGGGGTGCTGAGCTCATTGCTATTCCCAGGATGCCCCTCTGGCTGTGGGCATGTTTTGTGGCCATTTGGTGAGCATCAATTGCTCTTTCTTGCCACCCTGCAGCTGGGGCTGGCCCTGCCAGCAGCTCTGCCAGGCTCTGGGGCAGCTGCTTGCCCATTTCCTGGGCAGGGCACCTGGGGTGGGATGTGTCCCACTAGAGCCCCTCGGGCCACCCCCGGGTGGGCTCTCCCTGGCTCCCCCCCTGCTGCCTTGGCAGGGGCACTGGGGAGGGTCATTCATTCCCCACCAGGGCACAGCAGGGCTGGAGGTGGATGAACGACCCTCCACATGAATGAATGACCTTGGGGCGAATGACTGACCTGGGGGGTGAATGACTGACCTGGGGGGTGAATGACTGACTTGGGGGGTGAATGAATGACCTTGGGGCAAATGACTGACCTGGGGGGTGAATGAATGACCTTGGGGCAAATGACTGACCTGGGGGGTGAATGAATGACCTGGGGATAAAGGAATGACCCTCAGCTCTGGGCTGTCCCTTCCCCAGATTCTCAGGAGCTGCTGTTTCCCACCAGAGGAGACCCTCAAGCTGTCACTGTATCCACCAGGACTTTCTCCCCTTTTTCCCTGTCCTTCTCCCAGACACTTTGCCCTCAGTCCCTTTGCAGTCTGCGCTGACTCTGGTGTGTGTCACAAAAAGCCTCATCTCTCAGGTGATCTCACCACCCACAGGTTTTCATCCTTTTTCCCCCCATCCTTCCTGGTGCTGTCATGACCTCCCTGTTCCCCCTGCCACACAAAATTACCCCAACCCCCAAAAGTAACCCCCCCCCAAAATAATCCACCCAAAATTACCTCAACCCCCCCACCCCCGCAAAATAACCTCCCAAAATAATCCAGCCCAAATTGCCCCAAAAACCACCCCCTAAAAATGACCCCCTAAAACACCCAATGACCACCAGAAAAAAAAAAACCAAAATCACTCAGTGACCCCCCAAAAATAACTCCCCAAAAATAACTGCGCAAAATAATCCACCCAAAATTACCCCAAACCCCCAGAATGACACCCCCAAAATAATCTACCCAAAACAGCCAGTGACCCCCACAGACACCCAGAGTAGGGTCTGAGCCCCCCTGAACCCCCAGAACAGCATCTGAGCCCTCTGAAACCCCAGAGAGGGGTCTGAGCCCCCCTGAACCCTCAGAACAGTGTCTGAGCCCTCTGAAACCCCAGAGCAGTGTCTGAGTCCCCCTGAACCCCCAGAGCAGGGTCTGAGCCCCTTGAACTCCCAGAGCAGGGTCTGAGCCCCCCTGAGCCCCCAGAGCAGGGTCTGAACCCCTTGAACTCCCAGAGCAGGGTCTGAGCCCCCCTGAAACCCCAGAGCAGCATCTGAGCCCCCCTGAACCCCCAAAGAGGTGTCTGAGTCCCCCCTGAACACCCAGAGCAGCATCTGAGTCCCCCTGAACCCCCAGAGAGGGGTCTGAGACCCCCTGAACCCCCATAGAGGTGTCTGAGCCCCCTTGAACCTGCAGAGCATGGTCTGAACCCCCTCAACTCCCAGAGAGGTCTCTGAACCCCCTCTGAACCCCCAGAGCAGGGTCTGAGCCCCCCTGAACCCCCAGAGAGGGGTCTGAGATCCCCCTGAACCCCCAGAGAGGGGTCTGAGCCCTCCTGAGTCCCCTCAATCCCTTCTCTCTACTTCATGCCCTCCTCTGACTGATGTGGAGCTGAGGTGGGATCACCCCTGTCCACACCAGGTGATGGTGACACCTCTCCTTGATCTGAGGGGTGGGGAAGGCCCCCCCCCAAAGGGGTTCTACAGCTCCTGTGCCACAGCTTGGTGAGCTGGCACTGACTCAGCCCCCCGCCCTCCCTGCAGGGCCAGGCTGGGTTGGCACTGGGGCAGCTGAGTCAGCGGCTTTGGCTTTGGCACTGCCCCTTCCTCGGGGTGTTTCCCTGGGCTTGGGGCCAGCAGCTGCCCTGGGAGAGTGCCCAGGGGTGCAGCACCATCCCCTCCACCCACCCAGTGCCCCATCACCATCCCACACCAACCCTGTGTCCCAGGAGACAGCCCAGACACTCCAGACAAGGGGAAGGCACCTCCAGAGAGCTCAGCTGGAGGTGTGACAGCCTGGCTGGGGTTTGGGTGCTCAGTTCCAGGTCTGGTGGGTCAACACACCATGGACACAGGAGCTCTGCTCACCTGCACTGGGGGACCTCCTGTTCCTCCTGTCCATCCCACCTGGGGGGCCCTGGCTTGGTGCTCCTGGATTTTTGCTCAGTTTAGGTTGCCATGGGATGAGGAAACACCACCTGGGCAGTGTCCCACCTGCCCAGTTGGCACAAAAGGTCCTCTTGCATTGGAGGTACCCAAATGACAACTGACCCAGGTGGCAGAGCCTTGATGGGTCCCACCCACCCACCTCCACCTGGTCTGGGGTCATGTTCATGGGCAGCCAGGGAACGCCAGAATGGTTTGGGTTGGATGGACCTTAAAACCCACCTCATTCCACCCCATCCCTGGGCAGGGACCCCTCCCACAGCCCAAGGGGGGTCCAGGTTTATCCAGTCTGGCCTTGGGCACTGCCAGGGCTGGGGCATCCTCTGGGAATTCCAGTTCAGCCCCTCCCCACCCTCCCAGCCAGCAATTCCTTCCCCATCTCCCCCCTCTCCCTGCCCTCTGGCAGTGGGAAGCCATTCCCTGGGGCCTGGCCCTCCAGCCCTTGGCCCCAGTCCCTCTCCAGCTCTCCTAGAGCCCCTTCAGGCTCTGGATTGTTTGGGTGGAAAGAGACTGCAAAGCTGATCCCATCCCACCCCATCCCTGGGCAGGGGCACCTCCCTCCAGCCCAGGGGGCTCCAAGTTTATCCAGCCTGGCCTTGGGCGCTCCCAGGGATGGGGCAGCCACAACTTCTCTGCCCCACCTGTGCCAGGGCTTGCCCACCCTCACAGGGAGGAATCTCTTCCCCAGATCTCACCATATTTCTGTCTGAACCCACAATTCCTTGTCCTATCTCCAGACACCCTCATGAGTCAACCTGGATCTGTTCAGACACATTTAAGCTTGTTCTGACACCCACCAGTGGGCTCCAAACCCTCAGTGTGATACACCCTTGGGTGGAAAAGGGCAACAATTCGGTTTCATGGGGTTACTCCTGCAGGAATCACCGTGGCTGGGATGGTGGAGGAGCTTGGCTGCCCTTGGCACTGCCCAGCCTCCACCCCTTCCATGTGCCCAGGCCCAGCAGGGCCACTCTGAGCCACCCATGGGGTTGCTGTGCCCCCCTTTCCCTGGCCCTGCCCTTGCTGGGAAAGTGCCATCAGTTTTCCTGGAGGTTCATCCTCAGGGGATGAAAACCAGCAGAAATGGGTAAAAATATTCCCAGGGCAGCATTTGGGGCTGCAGGAGAAGAGCAGGAAGGAGCTGGTTTTCATTGCTGACCCTGGCAGATGTGAGCTCTGCCTGGGGACAGATCTGAGCTCTGCCTGGGGCCAGATGTGAGCTCTGCCTGGGGACAGATGTGAGCTCTGCCTGGGGACAGATCTGAGCTCTGCCTGGGGCCAGATGTGAGCTCTGCCTGGGGACAGATCTGAGCTCTGCCTGGGGCCAGATGTGAGCTCTGCCTGGGGCCAGATGTGAGCTCTGCCTGGGGACAGATCTGAGCTCTGCCTGGGGCCAGATGTGAGCTCTGTTTGGGGACAGATCTGAGCTCTGCCTGGGGACAGAGGTGGCCTCACAGAACGGGGTCAGGGCAGATTACTTGGCACGGGAATCGTGTCTTGCCCTGCCGAGATCCACAGGGATGAGATGGGATAGAGCTGCTCAGGAAGCCTCTCCGCGGTCTCTGCAGGCCATTCACCTCCCTCTGCCCTTTTAATCCAAAAGAAAAAACAGGAATAACTCCAAAGAGCAGCAAATCCGGACCATCCCCGCGCGGGATGCGCTTCCCTTCGCATTCCCACCGAGGGCGGAGCATTCCGCGCCGCATACCGAGGGGTTTTCCCCCAATCCCAGCGTTTTCCCTGCTATTTCAGGGGCTGGCGATGCTGCAGATGGTCCAAGTCCCTTTCCTGCAGCGTCTGGAGCTTTTTGGAGTGACCTGATTTTGTGTCACAGTCAGAGCAGCTCTGGCGGCGCCGCTGCCGCAGCTCCGAGCGCTTCCTGCGATCCTAATCCAGACATTCCCTTCCCAGGGAAGGGCCCTCGTGGCTTTGATCCCTCACTCAGCTGCGAATTACTCTGCAGATCACAGACAAAACCGGCTCGTCTGGGCATTCACGAGGTTTTTACCGCGATCTCGGCTCAGCAGAACCTGCTGGTGAATCCCTCCCAAGGCGCTGAGGGTTTGGGGGATATTGGAATCGAATTCCCGCACCGGGAGCAGAACTCGGTGGGAATTGCGGCTCGGGGACAGCCTGGAGCCTTCAAAATCCTCCCTGGATGTGATTCCTGCCTTGGCATCCCCAGCCTCGTTCAGCTCTGCCCTTTCTGAGCACTGAAGGTCCCCGAGGATGGCTCTGCCTCGCTAAAAATACACCTGGAGGAGGGCGGTGCAAAGAGCTGTCAGTCGCCAAAATGACTCTGGGATAGGGAAAATGGGAATGTTTTCCCTGGAAATGGCACGTGATTTCACAAGGGAAGGGCCTGTCAGGATGGGTGACATCTTTTCATTGACTGGTGGAGGTTGAAAGAGAAGAGCTGAGCTCTCGGCTCTGAGTGTCGCCAGGACACACTGGGAGTCCCTCCGGGGTTTAAAATAGGCCTTGGAAGAGCCATGGGTTGGTTTTTCACTGGCCTGGTCGGACAGGATGGCTCAGCACAGCCCTCACTGGTCACCTGCTGGGGTGGGTGGAGACATCTCCAGTCAGTGGGGGCATCTGAAACTCGCCCTTTTCTTGATTTTATCCCATTGCTTTGGGTTGAAACAGCCTGGAAAATTCCTTTTGTGGTTGGATATTCTTCCTGTCCCAGGGAAGCAGAGCTGGGGCCACCACAAATCCCAGCCTGGTCCCAGCCCTCCCCATCTCCATCCCTGGCACATCTGCTGGGTGCTCCTCCATGGCCCACTTTCCCTGCTCCCAGAGGTGCTCTTGCCCTTGCTGGGAATGTGCCTTCAAATTTCCTGGGGGTGCATCACCAAGGGTGGATGCTTCATCCCAAAAATCAGGAGGAATGGGGAAAAAAACCAATGAAAATATTCCTCAGATCCCTAAGTCTCCAGGAAGGTCTCCTGGTACTTGGTGGAGAAGTGGAAAGATGGAAAGATGAAAAGAAGGAAAGAAGTCCCAGGAGCCTTTAGGTGATTTGGTGCCTGAGAATTTGGACCAAAGTAGGGTCTCATTCCAATGTTCTCCTCACCCCCATGTCTGCCTCACCCCTCCCATGACAGTGGGGTGCCCTTTGCTGTCCTGCCAAGACTCTCCACTAACTCTTTGAGGAGGAATCATGGAATCCCAGAATGGTTTGGGTTGGAAAGGACCTTCAAGCTCATCCCATTCCACCCCCTGCCATGGGCAGGAACACCTTCCACTAGCCCAGGATGCTCCAAGACCTGGACACCTCCAGGGATGGAGCAGCTACAGCTTCTGTGGGACACCCCAAAGGGGGAAAAGCCTCCTCCGACACGTGTCCTGCGCCCCAGCCCGACTGGCTGAGAGGGACAAGCCTTGCCAGGCTTGCTGTGCCCCAGCCCCAGCTGGCACCATGCCTGAGGCCCTTGGCAGGGCTGCAGAGGAGGGCAAAGAGCACTGCAATCCTGGCAGGAGCCCCAGCTCCAGCAGGAGCCTGAAAACTGGGAGACCAGGGTGGGAATCTTCCCCCTTCCACCTCTGTGTCCATCCAAGACTCTCCAGGCCCCCTGTGTGTCCCCCTCACCCCCTGCCTGGCAGGAACTGCAGTCCCTGCCCCAGGGATGTTCCTCAAGCTCAGGACAGAACCATGGGAGAACATCAGCACTGCCCTTGCTGCCCCCCAGCTCCTGCCCCCCATTTCCTGATGATTTCCAGCCCATTCTGCTCTAAATCCCACATTTCTGCAGCCTTCCATGTGCATTCCCAACCTTCACCAACAGCTGGGATGGTCCTGGAGATGCCACAGAGTGGGCAGGGCAGGGCTGGAGAGGGGGCACCAAGATGTGGGGGCTCAAGCACAGAGGGGGGTGTCCCTGGTGGGAAGTGAGAGACCCCTCCCAGGCGCCCCAAGGTCAAACAGCAAAGAACTTGGGGTTTTCACTCCCTGGCACTTGTTTCAAAGGGTTTGAGGTGAGGCCACAAGGTGAGGAACCCCAAGGACACCCCAAGACAGGGGCAAGATGCATCCACCTTTCCAGAATCCTCTGCCAGGGGCTGGTGGGGCATCCCAAGGACTCCAACTCCTCCTGCCATGGCCCAACACCCATCTCAGGGCACGGATGGGCCCCCAGGGCAGGAGAGGTTGGCATCAAAGGCTCCCAGAACTCCCCCCAGCACCATCTCCTGCCTCCAGAGGATGCTCAGGGGATGTTCAGGGGCTGGTTCCTGCCTCCAGAGGATGCTCAGGGGATGTTCAGGGGCTGGTTCCTGCCCTCAGAGGATGCTCAGGAGTCGGTTCCTGCCCGCAGAGGATGCCGAGGGTCGGATCCCCCCCACTCCCCGGTGGCTGCTTCCCCTCCCTTTGAACTCGTTTCATCTCCCCGAGCCGCGGCGGTGAGAGGGAAGTTTGGGCTGGGCGAGGGGTCCCCGCTGTGCCCGGCGGGGGGCACGGCAGGATGGGCGTCCTGCCCTGTCTGCGGGCGCCGAGGAAGGATGTGAGAGGGGAGAGGGGAACTTTTCCAGCGGCACGGAGGCAGCAAAGCTATTTTGGGCGGTTTGCAGCTGTTCGGGGAAGTTCCTGCGGGGGGCTCAGCCCAAACAATGCTCTTCCATCCCCTCAGAGGCAAGGAAAGACCCTCGGGTGGATCCTTCAGATCCCAGAAGCAAGGAGAGATGAGATCCAGAGGCTGCGGCAGGAGAGGGCTTGGGGGGACATCCCGACCTTGCTGGGCAGAGGAGGAAGAGCAGGAGGAAGGAGGTGCCACCTCAGAGCCACCAAGACCTGACTGCACAGGAAAAAATCTGCCTCCACCTCGACATTGCTCTGGGCTTCTGTGTCTGTGGGAAACGGCCCCGGGGGTGAGGAGGATGCTGGAGATGGGCACAGGGGTGAGGAGGACACTCAAGATGGGCACAGGGGTGAGGAGGATGCTGGAGATGGGCACAGGGGTGAGGAGGACGCTCAAGATGGGCACAGGGGTGAGGAGGATGCTTGAAATGGCCACAGGGGTGAGAAGGGTGTTCGAGGTGCCCACGGGAGTGAAGAGGATGCTCGAGGTGCCCACAGAAGTGAGGAGGATGCTTGAAATGGCCACGGGAGTGGGTAGGATGGTCGAGGTGCCCACAGGAGTGAGGAGGATGGTCGAGGTGCCCACAGGAGTGGGGATGATGCTCAAGGTGCCCACGGGAGTGAGGAGGATGCTGGAGATGGAGCACCAAATGCTGCTTTGGCACCTCCCGCTGCCACCCTGGGCACATCAAATGGCTCAGAGCACCACTCCTTGCCAGCAAACCCCCAGCCCCGGGGCCAGAAAGCTCCCGGTGTCACCCCAGGGCTCATCTCCCTGGCGGTGGGTGGGTCTATGGGTTTACTGGGAGAAGGATCAGAGCTGCAGGTTGTGCCCCCAGGGCTGGGTGCCCACTGGGAGCCTGGGGCTGGGCTGGGCTGCACCGTGTTGCCCCATCCCTGCCCAGCTGCACTGCCAGTCCAAGCTCTGTCTGAGTCAATGGGCAAGCTGGAAAAGTCCAGGGGTGGCTTCACTTCTCCTTCCCAACCAACCATCCCATTGGCTTCTCCCTGCAACTGGAGATGTGACAGGGATGTGGGAACCCTCACACAGCCCCTCATGACACCCAAAAGGCAAGAGGTGACTTGCTGTGGACCCCTGGACTGGGGATGGCATCGGGGCGTGGTTGGCATCAGGACAGAGTGGGGATTCAGGGACATTCTCTCCTGCTGATCCTGGTCCCTGTCAGCTGCCTCTGTAGAATTCCCTGCTGGAAATGGCTTCCCACTGCCAGGTGGGATATTGGGAAGGAATATCCTGGGAGGGTGGGGAGGGGCTGAGACGGAATTCCCAGAGGATGCCCCAGCCCTGGCAGTGCCCAAGGCCAGGCTGGATAAACTTGGAGCTCCCTGGGCTGTGGGAGGTGTCCCTGCTCAGGAATGAGGTGGGATGGGATGAGCTTTAATCCCAAACCATTCTGGGATTCCATGACACTCATTTCCCTCTCCTTGCCTGAGAAAAGAGAGCAGGGCAGGAAATGTGGGGGATCCCCAAAGACAAACATCCACAAGACCCCTCAGCCTGGGGTGGATCACACTGGAAAACTCCCACCCCATGCCAGGCTTATCTGAGGGATTCCAGTGGCACAGGGACAGGCTCCAGCACACCCAGTGCCCCCTCTGTGCCCGATGCTGACCTGCCACCTGCCAGAGGGAATTCCCTGCTGGGAATGATAAGCCCGAGGCAGAGATGCCCCAGGCTGCAAACCCCCCTGGGATGGCACCACTGCCCAGGACCAGATGCCATCACTGCTTGGGGACCTCTGGAGACATTCACAGTCCTCCCTGAGCTCTACCAGGCACGAGTGGTCACACGTGTGCCACCAGGGACACCAGTCCTGCTGAGGTGTCACAGGCTCTCAGCACCTTCTCTGTCCCCTCCTGGGTTTGGTGTCACACAAACAACACCACGAGGCTGCAATTCAGGCTTGACAGCTCTGGAAAAATATTTTCAATCTCATTTTTAGCATCCAGCAATGGGTCAGGAGAAACTCGAGGCATTTCAGATTCATGGGATATTTTTTAGTGCTCTTTCCTCTCACAGGGCAAAACATCCCCTAAAATCCTTGTGTATGCTGGGAATTCATCAGGTCGTGAATCATTAAGGCTGGGAAAGACCTCCAAGATACTCCAGTGCAACCATTAAGTTGATGAGGCTTTTGAATATTAAAGACAGAGGAAACTCTCCTGCCGCCGAGTGCTCAGGCACATAATGGGCTGACAAAATTCCAGGTGGATATTGCAGGAGAAAAACCCACCCAAGCTCCACCCAGCACGATAGGCTCGAAATTAATGCCACTCCCAGGAAAACTCTTGGGATCGGGGCAGGAATCTCCGCAAAAGAGGCAGCAGGGGAGGAAAACGGGCTGGGACTGAGAGGGGAATACTCAGTGCTGCTGTAACTCCACAGAACTCCCACACTCCGCCCAATTCCTTCCCAAAAAAAAGCATCGGGAGCGGCGACAGGGTGGGAATGGCTTTGGTGACACGTCGGGACTGACAGACAGAGATTTGTCAGGATGGGAAAATCACACCCGGGGAGGAAGAGGGGAACAGTCTGTGAAACCGTGTGTGGCAGGGAGGGGGCGGGCAGGAACTGGGGATTTATCCCGTCGCCCCCCTCCCCGCCCCGACTCCGTCTTACGCTCCTTCCCCACGCGGCTCCACTGGCTGTGGGGGCAGGAAAACCCCCAAGCAAACAATCCCTGGCCCGATCCCATGGATCAGGGACACTGAGGGCTCTGGAACAGTCAGATCCCCAGGAGGTGTCCCTGTCGCCCTGCATGGAAAGGCAATTCCTGCCCCCGGGCTGTTTTCCAGCGATGCTCTCAGCGCTGGGAGCCTGACAAAGGTGTCCCTGCAGCCCAGGAATGTCCTTGAGCGAGCCGGGGGGACCGGCCACGGAGAGGGGCAGAACTGGGACTCACAGCCTGTGCTCGGGGGGCACCAAGGCCGGGGGGCACAGTCCTGACAGGGCACAGAGGGTTAAATGCCAGCTCTTGGAGCAGCAGAGTTCAAACACGGCGCGTCCCCCCCATCCACACCCCAAGGCGTTTTCCATGGGCTTGGAATGGCAGAAGAGACAGGTGATGAGAAGGGGGAAATGGAAAGGAGTCATTTGTGGGGCTCTCCAAGGCAGGGGTCCCTCCTGGGTGAGGTTGCCCCACCAAACGTGCCTCTGGTCCCTCAAAACTCCAGAGCTGTGTCCCACTTGTCCATGAGCCAGCAGGACATCCAGGGGCCATGTGGGACATCCCCCCAGGCGAGGGAAAACCTGGGCTCAAAGCCAGAGCTGCGTCCCCTTTCCCCTTCCTGAGCCCACGCCGGGGCTTTGACGAGGGTGGGGACACACTTTGCTCTGGCCACAGGGACCCTGGCGGGGACTGTCCCGCCCTGCCTGCCACCTGCCACAATGTCACCTCTGCCTGCACACTCAGCACGCCCTGAACCCCCAGAGGAACTGCTGGAGGCTCTGGAGCCGCCCCAGCTCAGCCTGCCCCGATTGCAGCTGCAGCCAGATGTGTCTGGGACGGCAAAGCTCAGGAAGACCTTTCTCCCAGTGCTTCTCCAAGAGCTGGAGACTCCCTCGCTGCCTTTTAACCCTCACGGCAGCCAAACCGTGTCGGTCCCGGCGCTTTTGCTCACCTGACAGGGATCTTCACCCGCAGGTAACGATCCACGGCGATGGCCAGGAGCGCCAGGATGGAGCTCTCGGTGAGGATGAGGACGGGACACGCCACCATCAGGCAGCTGTAAAACTCCGTCTGGGGTCCGATGTTGATGATGATGGCCAGGGGGATGACCAGAGCCCCCACGGCCACGTCGGCCACCGCCAGTGAGACGATGAAGCAGAAAGTGGCATCTCGCAGCGCCTGGTTCATCTTCACAGCCCAGATGACCAGGATGTTCCCCGGCACGGACACCAAGGCGATGAGCACTTCGATGGAGATGTAGGCAGCCTGGAAGGCTGAGATGGGGTGGGCCATGGTGCCCCAGTGCCCCCCGGTGCCGCTGGGGTCCCTCGGTCACCTGCACATGCACAGGGAGGCTGTGAGGGACTGGCACTGCCGAGTGCACTGCGAGCGGGATGGAGCCCGTGCGGGAGGGTGGGAAAAAAACCTCTCCCGTCTGTGCCGTCCCCTGGGGCTCCGACACCCCCACTGGGTCTCATCCCGCAGCCACCGCCTTCCCGCAACCACCTCCTTCCCTCAGCCACCTCCATCCCGCACAACGTCCATCCCGCACAACCTCTATCCCGCAGCCCCTCCATCCCGCAGCCCCTCCATCCCTCAGCCACTTCCATCCCGCACCCACCTCCATCCCGCAGCCCCTCCATCCCTCAGCCACGTCCATCCCGCAACCACTTCCATCCCTCAGCCACTTCCATCCCTCAGCCCCTCCATCCCGCAGCGCGATCCCTCCCGGCACTGCGGGAACAGCGGGACACGCCGACCAGCTCAGGGAGAGCTGCGGAGGCCCCCCCGCCCCTCGGAGCGCCCCAGGACCATCTGCCGGAGCCCCTCGGGGCTGCCGGAGCAGCGGTGGGACCCCCCAACCCCTTCCGGCTGGATGTTCCCGCACGCTCCCGCAGCCGCCCGAGCCCCGGCCCCGACCCCTCTCACCTTGTCCTGCAATCCCAGGGCTTGTTTTTGGGGTGCCCTTACCCCCAAACAGGCAGCGCTGTCCCCCCGCAGGGCGGGGCGGGGCTCATGCTGGGGGGCGGCCGGGGGATGCTGCGGGCACCGGGGCTGCGCTCGGTGCCCGGTGCCCGGTGCCCGGCACCGCTCGGCTCCCGCAGGCGCTGCCCACTCCCCGCCGGAGCCCGGGCATCACATGGTGCCGCCTTCCAGCGCTTAAAGAGCGACTGACCCGATTCGGGGCTCGGCGGCACCGGCAGGAACCGGGGGAGGAGGGGGGGAGGAGAGAGGGAGGGAGGGTGGGCGGAGGCGACAGGACCGGGGGGAGGCGGCAGGACGGGGGGAGGCGACAGCGGGGACAGCAGCGCGGTCTGTCCCGGCCCCAGCGCTCCAGACACGGGCCAGGCCCCGGATTTAGCGCTAAAACCGGTTTTTGAGGTCGGGTGTGAGCAGAGGAGCGGAGCGGGGAGGGGAGGGCGGAGGCAGAGCGTGTGCTCGGGGTGGGCGAGGACCCGACCCATCATCCCCCCCCGGGGCAGCGGGGTCGGGACCCCAGCTGAGACCAGAACGGCCTGGGGTGCTCGCCCGGGCGGTGGGTGGCAATGCCTTACCCCAAATCCCTGCTGGGGTGGGCGGGGACGAGCCCTGAAGCCCCTTCACCCTTCGAAGGGCACACCTGGGTGCTGGGGGGCTGCACCACTTGCCAGGGTCTGTGTGTGCTGGAGTAGGGGCTGTCTGGACAGGGCGGGAGGTGCAGGAACGGTGCCCCCAAACTGGTGGTGGGGCCGAACCAGGTACTGTTTGAGGTCCTGGGAGAAGTTTGGGCAAATGATCACCCTCAAAGTCCATCCCCTACCCCGGGCCGGGCAGCGCAGAGACAATGGGTCTGGGGGCTCCATCTGACCCAGCCAAGCCCTCCAGGAACTCCGGGAACCCACAAGGCTCAGCCTGCACGATTCCCTCCCCAGGAGCGGGGCTGGTTCCTCCGAGCGCAGCAGGAACAGGAGCTGGACCAGCCCCGAGCTCAGGTGTGGGGACAGGAGGCTCTGCCAACCCCCATCTGTGCCTCTTCCTTTCCTTTCTCCTTCCTCTGGTGACACTCGGGGCTGGAGTTGTCCCCTCCTGCTCTGCTCTGCCTTGGGGACAGATGTCCCAGCAGCTGGATCTGACCCTCACCCTCTGCTCCCTCACCCGCTGCAGGGATGGGGCCATCACCGACCAGAGGTGATTTTCCACCGGCTGGTGCCCCGTGGGCTCCGTGCCCTCCTCCAAGGGCACAGGGCTGGGGGCTCCGAGCATCCCGGGGCTGCCCAGGCACTGTGGCTTTGTGCCACCTCTGGGCACCGGGCAGTGCCAGTGACAGGGGCAGGTGAGCCTGGCTGCGTCTGAACGATCTGTTTGCTCTGCAGAGAGAAAAATAAGCGTAGGCCAGAGGGCTGCTGTAAACAGCGAGCTATTTCTGGGAGCGTTTGCATCCCACAGCATCTCCTCACACCTCCGGCTCCGCGGGGAGCCGCTGCCCCCCTCCGGCTCAATCCCGAAATCCGGAGGGAACGGGAGGGCGGAGGGCGCTCAGCATGGTGTTCTGAGGGTGGCAAGGGCATCCCCAGAGAGCCCCCTCGCCCACCAGGGTGGGTGTCCTCGCAATCAGCCTCTGGAAAAGCAGAGCAGGAAAAGCGGCAGGTTCCTCACGGGTGAGCAATGCGGAAGCAAAGGCAGGCAGGGCCCGGCCTAATTGTATGCAAATCTCCCGAACAGAGATTAAAACCACTCCTTTTCCTCTGTGGAGTTGCAGTTTGCTCGCCCTGCCTGGACTCGTGCCCCTGTGAGCTTAATTTTAGCAGCACCCCTAAAAGAAAACCCCGTGTTATGCCAAAAATGAGCTGCCAGGGGGGAGCCTGGCACAGAGAGGGGTGGTCCCAGCTCTCCCACCAGGCCAAGCAAGGTGTGCCAGGGATTAGGACAAGGCTGCAAAGGTGGAGTGGCCCAAATGCTGCTGGTGATGGAGCACAGCCTGTTCCTGGTGGACATGGCATTGTCCACACGTCCTCCTGGGCACCAGGCTGGGGATGTGCCCAGAGAGTGCCAGGGATCCCTCAAACAGCCATGAAAAGAGATTTTCTGCTGAACATCCAGCCCTGAGAAGGTTATTCAGGTTTTACACGTTCTTGCTGGGGAAAAGAAGGAGAGAGAAGAATTCTTGGAAGGGGAAAACTGCCCAAGAGCTGCGATGGGTTGTGATGACCCCAAAGAATCGTTGGATGACAATAAATCCCCATTGCCATTCCTGGCACTGGAGGAGAGATGGGATGAAGGAGGACAAAGAGGGGGGACAGGCACGAGGTGGGGACAGGCCAGCCCGTGGCTGTGGCAGGAGGGGATGGTTGGTGCCTGGCACGGTGCCAGCGGGACACGGTGGAGGGTTTGGTGTGCCAGGGCCGGCTGAGCCCGCCCACCCTGCCCAGCTGGCAACACCAAACTGTGCCCTTGGGGCTCCACAGCAGCTGAGAAATGGTGTGACAGGGAGTCAAGTCAGGGCGTGGGGAGCTCATTTCTCATTCCCACCCGTCCTCCCGGCCTGTCTTTGAGGTTGGAGCTTTTCCCACCTCCTGCCTCAGTTTATCTACACCAAGAGCAGCTCCCTGATGCCATCCCAAGCACTCAGGGCAAGAAGTTGAGGGTTTCTCCACCTCTTCCATCATTGGAACCATCCTTTCTGGTCATGCAAAGGGACCTCAATTAGGAAAGTTAATTAGGACAGTGGCTTGTGCCAACAGCACAGGGCTGACGTCTCTGTGGGACATTAATTAGGACAAGTGACCACCCCAATGCCACGGCCTGGTGGGTCCACACAAGATGGCACAAGGCAAAAATAGAAGGAGCAAACAAAGGATAATCCCAGAGTTTTTCCAAGGAGGCCTCTGCACTGCTGAGATGCTGTGGAGCTCTGCCCATTCCACCACCAGCCCTGGGGCCACCCCTCTGCCTGTGCCATGTGCCACCTGGACACCTCATGCCACGACCTGTGCCCAGTTTCTCTTCCATTTAATGGGATACACAGCCCTGGGAAGCTGTTTGGGGAGCAAGGGGCACTGAGCTCTTGTAGAGTGGTGCCACCCCACCTGAGCTTGGCAGCAGGTCCTCAACAGCAATGACACAGCAGAGCAAAAACTCCTGGGAGATGATATAAACCAGCAAATCCCAGAGGGGGAATGAGGGAAGGGCACTGCCCTCACCCTCCCAACCCAGCACATCCCATCCCTGCCACCCAGGCGGGCTCGAGGGTAGGTTGGCAGCACTGCCTCTGTGCCAAGGGCGCCCGTGGTCACTCAGCACCGTGCTGGCACAAGGACATCCCTCTGTGCCCGACAGATGCCACACCCACGGCCCTGCAGGTTCCCACGCAGTGCCCACAGGGGCCAAACCCTGCCAGATGACAGCCAGGTGTTGCCCACAGAAGCTGCCCCGCAGCCAGGCCGGGTGCCTTGGCACAGCACGTTGCCAATGGGCTTCTGTTCTTCCCTGCCGGGGAGAAAGTGCTGAGCCATCACGGCACGAACAGCAAACACTTCCCGTGCCAGCGCCGTCCTTGGCAGCGCTGACGGGTGGGGCAGAGGTCTGGCCCCATCCCCGGGGCCGCAGAGGGTGCCCCCACACCCAGCCCGGGCCCCTTCCCCTTTCACTGCTTCCCAAAATACCACAGGGGTTATTTTAACCTCGGACGAGCCCCGGGGGCGATACCGAGTCAGGCGGAGGGTCAGGAGGGGGTTAAACCGCTCCGACCCCGCAAAGCGCTTTGGAGGGCGCTCAAACCCCTTTGCCCGCACCCCTTAAACAGACGCGGCGCTGTTTGGCCTGTCTTTGCAGCTGAAATAACCCGTGGAAGGGCAGGATGGTGCCCGCTGGTACTCGCAGAGGGTGAGAGCTCTACAACACCCAGCAGTGATGACAGACCTTTCTGGGGCAAAGGCTGGAGCGAAACGGCGACTTCCCAGCAAAGGAAAAGGGAAAAATAATTTAAAAACAGGCAGGGAGGGTGGAAACTGTAAAAGGAAAAATGTGAATCTGTGAGTTCTGCTTTGCCGCGAGGTGCGAGAGAGAGGAACTGCTTCGCCCGGGGGAGCTCTGAGGTGTAAAATCGTTTTCTGATGGATCTTTGGGGAAAAAGCAGGTACCAGGACCAGTTCCAAACATGGGATTGTGGTGGCATGGGGGCACCTGCCCTTCCCTCCCTGTGCTCCACAGAGGTGGTGGGAAATCAGGATTTGGGGTGAAGGAGTGACAGGGACAGAGGGACAAGGTCGAGGAGGACCGAGCTGGGCTGGATCGGTGCCCCCGCGGGGAGGATGGAGAGGTGCCCCCTCAGGAAGGGCATAAAGAGAACCCACCCTGCTGCTCCCCGAGCCTGGATTTCTCCCTTTAGAAATATGTCCCATATTTCTGGTTTTAAATTCCCTGTTTTCAGCTTCCAGCTGTCGTTACAGCTCCCGATGTGCTCAGAGAGTCTTTTTTTTTCCCCACTCAGACACTCACAGACTCAAACACATCCCACCCTCCACGGGGAAAGCTCTTCCCCCACCTCGCTCCTGCTGCCGCCCCAATCATCGCCTTTCAACCAATCTAAGACGATTTTTTTTTATACCCAGAAATGAAATCAGGACGGCAATTCACGGGGCAGGTCCTCTATACTGCAGGAAAAGCTGGTCCAACCCTTCCCACGCACCTAAACCTACAGATTCCTATTGAAAACACGGAAAATTCCTTAGAAAGGATCCTCCACGTCCCTGCTCCTCTGTCTCCCAGCTGGAATCCTTCCCCCGTCGCCCTGGGGCGGCACAAACACCCCCAGAACCGCCTGAGCGGCGGCAAAAACAGCCTCGCAGCCCCGATCCCCGGGGAGAGGCCGCTCGGGGTCGGTGACGCTGCAGAGGGACATGTGACATCGCTCACAGCGACATTCCCACAGCTGGCCCCTTACTCGGGACGCGGGGCCGCCAGTCCCGTGCCAGGAGCTCGGCCAGACACGGCACCTCCCGCTGCCTCTGCACCCTCTGCCCCCGTGCGTGGGGTTTGGGATTTGGGGTTGAGACCCAGTTTGGGGCTCAGGGGGGGAATTTGTGACCACGGGGGGAGGGGATGGAGAAGTCGGGACCCACCCTGGATCAGGATTAGCGTGGCCAGCAGGCCCAGGGCAGTGACCCTTCCCCTGGACTCTGCCTTGGGGAGGCCACACCTTGAGTGTTGTGTTCAGTTCTGGGCCCCTCAGTTGAGGAAAGACATTGAGGGGCTGGAGCGGGGCCAGAGAAGAGCAACAAGGCTGGAGAAGGGACTGGATGTGGCACTGAGTGTCCTCTGAAACACCTCCAGGGACAGAGAATCCACCATGTCTTGATCCAACCTCACTGTGATCATCAGCCCATGTCATTCCATGCCCAACCCTAACCCTGACCCATGGGCTGGTGATCACAGTGGGGTTGGATCAAGGGTTGCACTTGATGATCTCAGAGGTCTCTTTCAACCCAGCTGAGAAGAGCAACGAGGCTGGAGAAGGGACTGGAGCACAAGTGCTGTGGGGAGAGGCTGAGGGAGCTGGGGGTGTTCAGCCTGGAGAAGAGGAGGCTCAGAGGTGACCTCAGCCCTGTCTGGAACTCCCTGAAGGGAAGTTCTGGCCAGGTGGGGGTTGGTCTCTTCTCCCAGACACTCAGCAATAGGACAAGGGGGCACAATGGGCTCAAGCTCTGCCAGGGGAAATTGAAGTTGGAGAGCAGGAAAAAATTCTTTGCAGAGAGAGTGCTCAGGCATTGGAATGGGCTGCCCAGAGAGGGGGTGGATTCCCCATCCCTGGAGGTTTTTCAGCTGAGCTTGGCCGTGGCACTGAGTGCCATGATCTGGTAAAGGGACTGGAGTTGGACCAAGGGTTGGACTTGATGATCTCGGAGGTCTTTTCCTACCCAATCCATTCTGTGATTCTATCAGTGATTCTATCTGTGGGGGTTTACAGCTGGGGGGCTGCAGGTTTTGGGGTGTTTGGACCCCCCAGATGCTCTCCTGGCTCTGGGGGAGCTGAGGAGGGGCGAGGGGCGATGGGGGCAATGCCTGGCTGGGAAAGGCTGGGGTTGAAGGGCACAGACCTCTGCCAGAGGCTCTGAAGGTCCCACATTTCCTCTCTCCACACCCAGGATCAGCCCTTTGCCATGAACAGCCCTGGCTGAAGCAGCGATTGCCATCCCTGCCCATCTGCTCCATCCAGGGTGGGCACGTGGTGATGGAGCAGAGAAGGAGCCTCCTCGCCCTGTGCCCATCCCTTGTGTTTTCCCATGGGGATGAAAGAGGGTGAAACCAAAATAACTTCCCAATATACCACAGGGGGCTCTGAGGTGGCACCTCCACGGATCCCCTGGGATTAAAAGGGAGCCAGAGCCCAGGAAAGAAAAATCGAGGAACAGCCCCAGATGCACATCAGGGGCCCTTCCTGAGGACAAGGGACCTGTCCAGCCCCAGGGGCTCCCAGCTTCACCTCCCTAAGAAAATAATCCTGGAAAGGCACAGACCAACGTGAATTCCAGGAGAGGAGAGGCTCAGCTTTCCCCTCTCCCAGACATTTCACTCCCCAAAAGCAATTCAATCCATGGGACCAAAGGGACCAGACGGGACAGAGACACTGCTCAAGAGCATCCTGGGAGGGACAGAGGAGAAACAGAATGAATGGAAATATTAATAATAATGTATTTCTCCTGCAGAAGAAATAGGGGGAGACCCCTGAAATCACCTTCCTGTCCCTCCCAATGGAGTGAAAAGCTGAGCTGCTCCACAAAACAAATTCGAGGGCAAGTGTGGCTCTAAGAGCTGAGGTGAAAAACTTCCTTCTCCGGGACAATTTCAACTCCAGATGAGCAAGAAAACGCAAAGAAAAGCATTTCCAGGAAATCCCCCCACTTCCCCGGAGCCTCCCCTCCCCCTGCTGGGATGTTTTGGCCCAGAAGGTGAAGGAGGGAACTGGGACAGGGGCAGGAACTGCAGGAAGCCAAGCCCTGGGAGCTATTTTCGGCTGTCGGGCAGGAAAAGCACCTGCTGGGCTCATCACGCCGCGGGAAAAAACAAACGGCGAGATGTTCTCCCCTGGGGAGCTCGGAAATAAATTGCTGGACTCATCCCTGGTGGAGAAATGGATACAAAGGGGACACCCCGCGGCTTTCCAGGTCCTGGTCCCCCTTCTCAGCCCCTGAAGAAGGTCTGGGGCCGCACCCCGGATCCTCCAAGGGAGGTGTGTGCGTGGTTTGCCCCCCGCCCTGCTCTCCCCCCGCCCAAAAAAAAAAAAGTGGTTCAAGGGGATCTGAGGGGATTTGGGGCTCTGACTCGGCGTTGGCATCCCTCAATCCGGGTTCGGCTGTGGATAACCGGGCTGCTGGTGCCCTCTCCCGTCCAGCCGCGGCGGCTGAGGGTTGCTGCATCCCTCCTGCATCCCTCCTGCATCCCTCCTACATCCCTCCTGCATCCCTCCAGCACCCCTGTTCATCCCTCCTGCATCCCTCCAGCACCCCTGTCCATCCCTCCTGCATCCCTCCAGCACCCCTGTCCATCCCTCCTGCATCCCTCCAGCACCCCTGTCCATCCTTCCTGCATCCCTGTCCATCCCTTCTGCATCCTTTCTGCTTCCCTCTTACATTCCTCCTGCATCCCTCCTGTGTCCCTCCTGCATCCCTCCTGCATCCTTCCTGCATCCCTCCTACATCCCTCCTGCATCCCTGTCCATCCCTCCTGCATCCCTCCAGCACCCCTGTCCATCCCTCCTGCATCCCTCCAGCACCCCTGTCCATCCTTCCTGCATCCCTGTCCATCCCTTCTGCATCCTTTCTGCTTCCCTCTTACATTCCTCCTGCATCCCTCCTGTGTCCCTCCTGCATCCCTCCTGCATCCTTCCTGCATCCCTCCTACATCCCTCCTGCATCCCTCCTGCATCCCTCCTGCATCCCTCCTGCATCCCTCCAGCACCCCTCCAGCACCCCTGTCCATCCCTCCTGCATTCCTCCAGCACCCCTGTCCATCCCTCCTGCATCCTTTCTGCTTCCCTCTTACATCCCTCCTGCATCCCTCCTGCATCCCTCCTACATCCCTCCTGCATCCCTCCAGCACCCCTGTCCATCCCTCCTGCATCCCTGTCCATCCCTCCTGCATCCCTCCTGCATCCCTCCTGCATCCCTCCTGCATCCCTGTGCATCCCTGTGTATCCCTGTACATCCCTCCTCTATTCCTCCCGTTTTGCTCCTGCCCTCCCTCCTGCACAGACCAGGACTCTCAGGTGACCCAGCCAAGGTTTATCCTTGTTCACAACCTCCTGGCTTCAAGAACTGCTCTTTCCAGGCATTTTCCCTCCCAGGCAGGCAGAGATTACATTTCCTCAGTGGCTGAGATGGGCTGGAAGGAGTTTGATCCCCTGCAATGGAAGTCCCAAAAACATCCCCCTGGTTTCTGCTCCCTACACCAAACCCCTCCAGCCTTCCCCCCTCCCAGCCCTTCCTCCTCCTCCTGGTTCTCCCCTTCCCAGGCTCTGGTCCAGCTCCAGGGGTTTGTTGGACTCAGGAAATCCCCTCCGGGGTGACCCGGGGACCCCCCTGGGGTCGAGCTGTTCCTGCCCGGCCCCGGGTCGCGATTATCCTCCGGCAGCTTTGCCGGTCCCCACAGCACATGCTGGGAGGGACAGCTGGGCACGCGAGTGGGAGTCGGGGCATTGCTGAGACACCCTGGGGAGGGGGAAACCATCCTGGGGGGCATCGAGCCCTGAGGCTCCACCTCTGCCAGGGGAATGCACAGGGTGAGGCCCCTCCGGAAGGGCTGGAGCCCCTCCCTGGGGTCCTGTTTTTCCGGGATGCCCCGGGGAGGGGCTGCTGCCCCTTCTCCTCTTGGGAATTCCATCCTGAAGCCACAAAATTGCCACAAACCTCCCTGCTCGGGTCTCTGAGTCACCCCTCCATGGCGGGGTCACCACTCCTTGTGCCAAAAGTTGCTGTCACTTGGGGTGGTCCCAGATCAGACCACGGTGGAGATGGAGCATTGCCCACTATGGGGACAACCATGGGGAGATGGCCACCATGGGGACAAGATGATGGGCACTCACCCAGGAGACCTGGCTGGCAGGCACCAGTTTCCTCCCAGCCCCCTCCCTGTGTCATCCCAGGCATCCCATCCCAGGGCTGTCCCATGCCCAGGGACACTGCTGTCCCCAGGTCCCATCCCCGGGCCCTGTGCCATCCCCCTGCCAGGACAGCTGTCCCTCTCGGGGGTCAAATGGCCACCACATGTCGCTGCTGAATCCCTCACATTCATGGGGCTTCCTCCAAACACCCACCTGTCCCCCAACCAGACTCTCCCACTCCAGGGAAAACAGCCCCTTGTTGGCAAACCCAGGCCCCTGTGGCACATGTGGGAACAGCCTGGCCAGTGCCACCAGGCAGGGGGTGGTGGAGTAGGCAGAGATACCCCTGGCATGGGGGCGTTCCAGAAGGGAAACCCACTGTGGGATTCATTTCTGGGGGTCCTGCTGGGTGAGTTCCCCCTCCAGCTGCAGTTCAGGGCTGGGACAGGGAAAGGTCGTGCCCAGGCCATGGGGGCATGGAGAGAGGGAGGCCATGGTGGGGCACAAACACAGGGGGCTTGGGTGCTGGCAGTGGGGCAGAGCATCTCCCAGTCAGTGGGGGAAAGCAGGGAGGTCAGGGCACCCAGTGTGGTCACTGGACTGGGAGAGGATGGAGGGTCAGGGCACCCAGTGTGGTCACTGGACTGGGATGGGGTGGTGGGTCAGGATGGTAGGTAAGGGCACCACTGTGGTCACTGGACTGGGACAGGATGTTGTGTCAGAGCCACCCAGTATGGTCAGTGGACTGGGAGTCAGTTGGGACATTTGGTTTGGTCCTGAGACTGGGATCCTGGAAACTGGTGGGTCAGGGCACCCAGTATGGTCACTGGACTGGGTGGTGGGTCATTGTCCCCCATGGCAGGACATTGTCCCCTGTGGCAGGACATCATTCCCCGTGGCAGGACATCATTTCCCGTGGCAGGACATCATCCTTCATGGCATCCCACGTCTCCCCACGGGCTGCACCCCACACCAACTCGAATTCCCGACAGGATGAGACGTGGCAGTGCCAAGCTGGGGCTGAGCGGGGAGGCCGTGCCGTGGCCCCAGCCCGGGCCAGCAGCTGTCGCCGTCCCAAATCTCCGCGGGCAGGCACGTCGGAAATCCCGCGCGTCGGAGGAGGGCTCCGCTCCGCATTCCTCGGGGACGGGGCCAGGCATCTCCCTCCCGCCTGCAGCTGCTCCCGAATATGTTACGACTTGTCACGGCGGCAGGAAGGGGTGTCGGGGAGCCTGGATAGCGAGAGGGGGCACGGGATACAGGGGGATGCCCGGGGGGATGGGTCCGGCTGGAAGTGTCACTTTGGTGGGACTGAAATCCCGGTGGGACTGGAATCCCGGTGGGATGATCCCAGCTGGGTCCTGGCCAGCCCCAGCCTTCCTCCCCGTTAGGGATGGTGCCCACACCAGGGGATGCAGATGTTGCTTTGGGCACCCCAGCCCCTAAAACCAGCTCTTCCCACCCTTTCTGGAGAGGGAGAGGACCAGATCCATGCCCACCACTCCTCCTCTGGGTCAGGGA
Organism: Pithys albifrons albifrons; assembly: GCF_047495875.1. NCBI lineage: Eukaryota > Metazoa > Chordata > Aves > Passeriformes > Thamnophilidae > Pithys > Pithys albifrons. The sequence continues at coordinate 127,794 of NC_092485.1, forward strand.
CTGCGCTGGACGGCAGGGACGTGCAACCAGTGTGTTCCGGGCGCGGAACAGGCACAGCGCTCTGGTTACTGCTCTGTGCCCTCCCGGAAACGCTCACCAGGCTACAACACCCCCAGCGCACCCCTAAAACTCAGCAAATCCAGACCACGAGGGAAGAAAGGGCATCCCGGGGGTGCCATCCGGTGTCCCCGCTCCTGGAGCTGCCCCGGCCCGGGGATCTGCCCCGGCGGAGCAAGGACAAACCCTCCCGGCCGGGATTTTCTCAATGGGAGGGTATTTTTAGCCGGGGCCTCGTGTCCGTCCGTGCCCGGCGGGGTGACCGGGGGAAGGGCAGCCCGTGACGGATGGCAGCACGTTCTGCCCGGCGCTCGCACAGCGCGGCCTTTGTGCTGCCTCCCAGCCGGTGCCATCCATCACGGGCTAACCTGACAGCCGGCAGCACACCCCTAATCCCCCGCCGGCTCCGAGCGCCCCCGGGCACCGCCTACAGCTCCCCGGGCACCCGCAGCACCGCGCACGGACGCCTCCTCTCCCCGCAGGTGTCTTTGTGGGGTGCCCAGGGTGGGGAGGATCGTGGTGGGAGCCCCCCAGGAGCTCGCCCGACAGTTATCCCCGATTTGGTACCCACCGGGATGAGCCTGCTGGACCCACAGAGCCCGCCGTGCCCAGGGCTGGTGTCAGCCTTGGCACAGAGGGACTGGTGGAGGAGCGGAGCTGCAGCTGGGCAGGCACAGCGTTATCCCAGCTCCCGGGGCAGCGTGGGCAGCGTGGGCAGCGTGGGTAAGATCCCTAGAAGGAAGTGGAGCAGGTGCAGGTGCTGGGGCTGCCACCCCAGTGGGGTGCCTTTTCCCCAGTCCCCATCACACACTGGCTCTGGGTGACCTTTCCCACTGAGCTGCCTCCTCACTCTTCTGCCCACCAAGCCATGGGGACACACAGTGGCCTTGGTGGCCCGTGGGGTGTGGCTGAACCTGCTTCTCCTGGCTGGGGACACGGTGACACCCCGTGCCTGCTCCTGTTTATGAAGTGCTAAATGCTTAACCTCTCCCTTGTGCAGTCCAACACGTGCCCCGTTATGTCACTGCCATGTCCCTCAGTCTCCAAACACCTCCTGCAGTTCATAAAAGCCCATTTATGTGGTGGCACCAGGGTGGTCCTGCAGGCTCCCCTTGCCCAGGGACCCTCCTGCAGCTCGAGGGGCTCACCAAGGCCATGCCCACCAGAACTGCCACCAACAAATGCCCTCATGAGCAAGTTCGGCTTCTTCCCATGAGGATGAGAAGCTGATGTGAAGCCCTTGGGCCCTCCTAACACCTTCACACCTGCCATGGGCTCCTCTGCTCCTTCTGAGGGATCAGCCCTGCCTCTTTCCAACTGATTTCATGCTTTTACCTTAGGCAGGGCTCAAGCTGATGCTCTGATTTCTTGCCTTCCTGAGTGTTTTGGGTTTTGGTTGACCCAGAGGACCCCAGGGGCTCTGCCAAGGGTGAACCTCGAGGCTGTGGGTCCTGATTTCCTTAGTGTAGATGTTCACAGATATTAAAAGCGTGGGGACAGCAAATCCCCAGGGCTGGGACCTCGGGGGAGCTGAAATCAGATGTTGTAAAGCTCCTGGACCCAAAGAAATCACTACCCAGAGAGAGGAGTATCCTGGTGGGTTCCAAAAAGGCCAGGAATGGACCCAAAGTGAGTGAGGGTGTTGGTGTCAGGCACAGGGAATGTGCTGTGGCACAGCCTCTCCAGGGAGGGGGGATTTGGAGAAGGAAAATCCCGGTAGGGTTGGCCCTGTACTTTGCTGACATTCTTTCCACTGACCGATCCCTCGGCTGGAATCTGGCCTGAAGCAGGAATAGGAGGAGATGGGAGATGGTTTCTGATGGGAAAAAAAAATCTCCTCTGAATTAAAGACAAGGCTGGAGAGATGTGGTCAAGTGGCTGGAATTAGCAGAGGAGGGCTGGGCATGGGTTAAAATCCCACCCATGCCACTGCTGCTGCTGCTCGTGCCTCAGTTTCCCATCAGGAATGTGGCACCAGTGTGTCTTTTCCGGGAAAAGGGTGTGCCAGGATGGCACTGGGGCTTTGGTTATCCCCAAATACAGAGACCAGGTGGGATGAGGCAGGGCCAGGGCTGGAGGAGGCCCAGCCCAGCCAGGATCTTCTGGAGACACATGGGAGAAGGTGTCCTTTGAGTCTGGGTCATGGGAGAAGCCACGACTGTGGATTTTGTGACAAAAATATGACAAGGGACTTGGCCAGGCACCCTCAGAAGGCCATGGTGGAGAAAAGGTTGGGCCTGGCACCATCCTGCCTGCTCCTGCCTGCTTCATCCCTGCAGGACAGGCAGCAGGCACAGCAGCGGGCACAGGGCAGGTGCTGCAGGGACAAGGGTGTCCCCGAGGACTGGGCAGGACTGGGAGTGCTCCCTGCACTGGGATGTCCCTCCCAGCACTGGATTCCTGCTCTTCCCCGTGGCCTCAGCACAAGTGGGATCAGGGCACCGGCAGGATGGGGCCATGGGGAATATGGGGCAGAGCGGGATCGGGACATGGGAAAGGCGGGAGATGCGGTGCCAGTGTGGGGTCTGACGGCAGGACAGACACAGATCCGGGGTGCCAGGGGGCTGAGGGGGCAGCACGAAGGTGCCCTGGCCACGAAGGGCTCCCCCAGCCCCACCGTAACTGAAGGGACCAGATGCCGCAGGAATTCCGGGGGGGGGGGGGGGGGGGCGCTGGCATTCCAGTGGCACCCTGGGCTCACACAAAGCCCTCGTTCAGGGGGTGGGCGAACCGCCCCCTTGCCGTGCCAGCCCCCCCAGCGCCGGGCACTGTAATCCCCGTGGGGAGAGCACATGAAATCAGACGGACAAGTTTTGATGCGAGGCAGCAGCTTAGGGTGGGCTCAGGTTTCCTTGGGGTTTTTCTATATTTATCTCCGTGATTTAATGCCAGCGCCGGGGTTTAAATGGCACCGAGCAGTTGGCGTGGGGAGCAGGAGCAGCAGCCCCCGAGCCACACGCACGTCCCGGAGCCCCCCGAGCGCCCATGGAGCTCTTCGAGACCAACCCTTACTTCTTCCCGGAGCAGAGGTTTTACGACGGCGAGAATTTCCTGGGCTCCCGCTTGCCGGGCTACGAAGCAGCTGCATTCCCCGAGCGGGCCGAGGTGCCCCTGTGCCCCGAGGGCAGGGTGGCTTTGGAGGAGAAGGACTCGGCACTGGGCGAGCACTGCCCCGGGCAGTGCCTGCCCTGGGCGTGCAAGGTGTGCAAGAGGAAAACGGTGTCCATGGACCGGCGACGCGCGGCCACGCTGAGGGAGAAGCGGCGGCTCAAGAAGGTGAACGAGGCGTTCGAGGCGCTCAAGCGCAGCACCCTCCTGAACCCCAACCAGCGGCTGCCCAAGGTGGAGATCCTGCGCAGTGCCATCCAGTACATCGAGCGGCTTCAGAGCCTGCTCAGCTCCCTCAACCAGCAGGAGCGCGAGCAGCGGGAGCTGCGGTTCGGCCCCGCAGCGCCACAGCCCGCGGTGAGTGGCCGGGGGCACCCGCAGGACCGGCGTGGGCTGAGCACGACGGGGGGTGATGCCCCTTGGGGTGATGGTGGATGGGGGGTGATCTATGGGGTGATGCTGGATGGGGGTGGTGACCTGTGGGGATGATGCCCCTTGGGGTGATGGTGGGGTGGTTCTTGGTGGTGAAATATGGGGGTGATGCCCAATAGGGTGATGGTGGATGGGGCTGATGATCTATGGGGGTACTTTCCCTTGGGGTGATACTGGGTAGGGGTGAGGATCTATGGAGGTGTTGCTCTCTGGCGGTACTGTCCAATGGGGTGATGCTGGATGGGGGTGGTGATCTGTGGGGGTGATGCCCAATGGGGTGATGCTGGATGGGGGTGGTGACCTATGGGGGTACTGCCCAATGGGTGATGCTGGATGGGCCTGGTGATCTGTGGGGGTGATGCCCAATGGGGTGATGCTGGATGGGGGTGATGGTCTATTGGGGATGATGCCCAATGGGTGATGCTGGATGGGGGTGGTGACCTATGGGGGTACTGCCCAATGGTGTGATGCCCCGTGGGATGGTGCTGGATGGGGATGATGCTCTAGGGGGGTGTTGCTCTGTGGGGTGCAGCCCAGTGGGGTGATGGTGGATGGGGATGATGGTCTGTTGGAGATGATGCCCAATGGGGTGATGCCCCATGGGATGGTGCTGGATGGGGATGATGCTCTAGGGGGGTGATGCCCTATAGGGGTGGTGCCCAATGGGGTGATGCTGGATGGGGGGTCATATTCTATGGGGATGATGCCCAAAGGGGGTGATGGCCCATGGATGGGGGTGGTGCTCTATGGGGATACTGCCCAATGGGGGTGATGCCTGATGGGGTGATGTCCCATGGATGGGAGTGGTGCTCTATGGGGATATTGCCCAATGGGGGTACTGCCCAGTGGGGTGATGCTCTATGGGGGCAATGCCCTGTGGAGGTTATGCCATATGGGGGTGACACTCTGTAGGGGTGACAGTGGTCTGTGGGGGTGATATCCTATGAGGGTGACACTCTGTGGGGGTGACAGTGGCCTGTGGGGGTGATGCCCTTATGGGGGTGACATTTGTGGGGGTAATGCTCTATGGGACAATGCTCTGTGGGGTGATGCTATTTAGGTGAGGCTCTATGGGAGTGATGCCTGATGTGGGTGATGCCATTTCAGGGTGCCATTCTCTGAAGGTGGTGCCTGTGGGGACAATGCCCTGTGGGGGTGACATTGCGGGGGAGTGATGGCTCTGTGGACACAATGCTATGTGGGGGTGATGCCATTTTGGGGTGACATTCTGTGGGGGTGATGCTGTAGGGGAGTGATACTCTATGGGGACATTGTCCTGGGGGTGACTGTCTATGGGGATGCTGCCCTATGGGGGTGCTGCCCTATGGGGGTGCTGCCCTATGGGGGTGCTGCCCTATGGGGGTGACTCTCTATGGGGATGCTGCCCTATGGGGGTGCTGACCTATGGGGGTGACTCTCTATGGGGGTGCTGCCCTATGGGGGTGCTGCCCTATGGGGGTGACTCTCTATGGGGGTGACGCCCTATGGGGGTGCTGCCCTATGGGGGTGCTGACCTATGGGGGTGCTGACCTATGGGGGTGCTGCTCTATGGGGGTGCTGCCCTATGGGGGTGACTCTCTATGGGGGTGCTGCCCTATGGGGGTAACTCTCTATGGGGGTGACTCTCTATGGGGGTGCTGCCCTATGGGGGTGCTGCTCTATGGGGGTGCTGCCCTATGGGGGTGACTCTCTATGGGGGTGCTGCCCTATGGGGGTGCTGCTCTATGGGGGTGCTGCCCTATGGGGGTGACTCTCTATGGGGGTGATGCCCTATGGGGGTGATGCCCTATGGGGGTGCTGCCCTATGGGGGTAACTCTCTATGGGGGTGACTCTCTATGGGGGTGCTGCCCTATGGGGGTGCTGCTCTATGGGGGTGCTGCCCTATGGGGGTGCTGCCCTATGGGGGTGCTGCTCTATGGGGGTCCTGCCCTATGGGGGTGACTCTCTATGGGGGTGCTGCCCTATGGGGGTGCTGCCCTATGGGGGTGACTCTCTATGGGGGTGCTGCCCTATGGGGGTGCTGCCCTATGGGGGTGACTCTCTATGGGGGTGATGCCCTATGGGGGTGACTCTCTACGGGGGTGACTCTCTACGGGGGTGCTGACCTATGGGGGTGCTGACCTATGGGGGTGCTGCCCTATGGGGGTGACTCTCTACGGGGGTGACTCTCTACGGGGGTGCTGACCTATGGGGGTGCTGACCTATGGGGGTGCTGACCTATGGGGGTGACTCTCTACGGGGGTGACTCTCTACGGGGGTGCTGACCTATGGGGGTGCTGCCCTATGGGGGTGCTGCCCTATGGGGGTGACTCTCTACGGGGGTGCTGCCCTATGGGGGTGCTGCCCTATGGGGTGACCCAAACCAGAGGCCCTCCAGACGCTCTGGGTCCTGTTGGGGGGCAGTGCCCCCCCAGCCCTGGGGACAAGGCTGGGGACAGGGACCTGCCTGTGGGCACAGGGCAGCAGAGATCCAGCTGGTTATCCCTTGGGAATGGGTGCAGTGGGATGGGGCTGGGCACTGTGTGCCTGGGCTTGGGAGGGGCGACACAGGGACACGACATTAAACTGAAATAAATGAAATTAAAAATATAACATGGCATAAAATAATGAAATCAAAGGGACACGTGTGTCTGGGCTTGGGAGAGATAACACAATAACATGAAATTAAACTGAAATTAATGAAATTAATAATATAACACGGCATAAAATAATGACATTAAATTAACAAAACAAAACAGAAAAAACAAACGAGTGAAAATCTAAACCATAAAAATGAAAGTGTATAGATATGGATATATAGCTAGATATAGATTATATAAATAGAGATAGATGATATAAATATATAGAGAGGACATAAATATATAGATTATATAAATATTGTTATGGATTATATAAATATTGGTATAGATTATAAATGGATATACTTGGATATATGATAGACATATAAATTATATAGATCTAAGCAGATTACAGATACAGATAATTTATATCTGGGTGACACAGATACAGATATAGATGATGCAGATATGGATATAAATGACATAAAAATGTGGATATCTCAGTATGGATAAAAGATATGGATGTCTAGATAGAGATAAAGATGTAAATAACCAGATAAAGATATAAATAGCCAGATAAAGTCCTAGGTATAGATATAAATGATAGAGATACAGAAGGACTTTATAAGATGCTCAGAAAGGGATTCCCAGAGACTCATCTGCTTTCAGACTGAGGGATTTAAGGACCAGACCAGAACCCACCACCTGATGCTGAATAAAGGGCTGAAAAAGCTTTTAGGCTCCGTCCTTGGGACTTCTCAGTGTCCACTTGGACACCAGAATCCAATTTCCACCGCCCAGGAGCCACTTTGATTTGGGTGGATCTGGTGGCTCTGAGCCTCCCCTTCTTCCAGGTGTATCCAGGGGGTCACATATTAACACAAAAGCCAATATTTTTAGGGGAAAAAAATCAACCACGAGAATTTCCTGCTTTAGTGGGAAATAAATCCAAGTAATGATGAATTCTCCTGGGCTGCCATGAGCCTGGAGACCCAAAGGGCCGTTTCTGGGCTGCTACAAAGAGCTGGGGCCTTGGGGCTGCCCCCATAAGTCACATTCCAGGTTTCACCAGAGCTGGAATCCGCTCCCAGATGGAGACACGCTCCACAACAACTTCCTTCAGAGCTCTGCTGAGTAACCCTCTCATTTTTCAGGCTGTCAGCTCTTCTCCTTGAAGCCACCACTGAGCCCCACACCCACAAATCAAACTGCCAAGAGCTCTTCCCTGGGAATCCCCTCGGGATGGTCCGAGAGAGTCATTTTTTATGGGCCTGATGAGGTGATTTGCAGCAAAAAGCTTGTTTTGCCCAAGGACATTTGTCCATCTCCAGCAGTCACTGGGCAAAGAGACACCTTTTGACCTGCAGTGAGCACATGACCCATCTCTCTGTGTCCACAACCCCAAAAGGAGGTTTTCCAACCCTTATGGTTCAGGGATCTCCTGGTCATGGTGGATCCCAGGGATCCTGAGTGCTCCTTATGGTTCGGGGATCACCTTGTCCTGGTGGATCTCAGGGATCCTGAGTGCTCCTTATGGTTCAGGGATCTCCTGGTCATGGTGGATCCCAGGGATCCTGAGTGCTCCTTATGGTTCGGGGATCACCTTGTCCTGGTGGATCTCAGGGATCCTGAGTGCTCCTTATGGTTCAGGGATCTCCTGGTCATGGTGGATCCCAGGGATCCTGAGTGCTCCTTATGGTTTGGGGATCACCTTGTCCTGGTGGATCCCAAGTGCTCCTCCAGCTGTTTTCCAGTCCTTAGGTTTGAGGGATCTCCTTGTCCTGGTGGATCCCAAATGCTCCTCCAGCTGCTGTTTTCCAGCCCTTATGGTTCAGGAATCCCCTGGTCCTGGTGGATCCCAGGGATCTTGAGTGCTCCTTATGGCTGAGGGATCCCCTTGTCCTGGTGGATCTCAGGGATCCCAAGTGCTCCTCCACTGCTGTGCAGGTGTGGAGGGGAGTGCCCACTTCCACAGGGGTGTTTTGCTGAGGTGATTGGCACCCCAGGGTGGGTTTGGGGTGGCTGCTGGGCTGGAGGAGGTCAGACCCATGGTTGGCATCTCCACTCCTCACAGGTGACCAGCGAGTGTGGATCCAGCAGCTCGTCCTGCAGCCCCGAGTGGAGCAGCCAGCTGGAGTTTGGCACCAACCCTGCAGGTAAAGTCCTCCTTGCCAGTCTGTGCCACCCCACAGCCTCCCTGGAACAGTGGGGGTCACCACAGCCCTGGGGCAGAGCATCACTGAGCCAACACCCCCCACTCCCCCTCTTTCCTCAGCTCCATTGCTGAGGGTCTCTGAGTGTTGCTGAGGATCTTTCAGTATTTCTGTCCTGGCCTCCCCTCCCCTCACCCCCTTTGCAGCTGCTGATCATTTTTCCATGATTACAATTATCTCCTTCCCTGTCAAATCCACCTGTTATTTTCCCCAGAAGGCAGAAACTTGAATCTCATTTTCCACTGGAGAATAGAACTCAAAAAGTGTCCAAAAGTTTCACTCCTTGTTGGACTCCCCCTCCTCCATGGTGGGAACTGAGAGCAGGTCCTGCTTTGGCCACGTGAGGGATCACGAGGTCATGGAATCATAGACCAGAATCACCAAATCATTATGATTGGAAAACACCTCCAAGATCATCAGGTCCAGTTACCAACAGCACCACATTCACCACTAGACCATGACCCCCACAGACCATGACCCCCCAGAGCCAGGAGCTGCCCCCCAGCACAGCATCCCTGTCTCAGCGGTGTCACCACCCCTTCGCTGTCCCCAGATCACCTCCTGGCCGAGGACACGGCTCAGGATGCCACCCTTTCCTCACTGTCCTCCATCGTGGAGAGCATCGCCGTGGAGGACGTGGCCGTGACCTTCCCGGAGGAACGGGGCCAACCCTGAGCCGGTGCCAACCCCGAGCTGGTGCCAACCCCAGGGGCTCTTCTCGCTGGGAATGGGCTGGGAATGAGACTCTGGAAGGGTCCAGCCGCTGGGAATCGTGTTCACCCTCCCTGGCACCGCGGGCTGCGCCGCTGGCACCACCTGCCTCCGAGGTGGGGTGTTGGCAGCGCCTGGCACGGGCCAGGTGGGGTTTGGGGCCAATGTGTGTGCTGGGTTGGCTTTGCTGATGCTCTCCAAGATGCTCCTCGACCAAGGGCTGTGCCCAGCTGGTGCCCAGCGGGTGCTGCCCCAGAGCCTGCCCCTTTTCTACTGAACACTGTGTGCCGTTGCCATTTAGGGTTTGTTTTTTTCCTTAATTATTATTTTTGCTAACTTATTTGGATTTTTTGTTGTTTTTTAAATAAAGGCATTCTTGTTTGCACTGCTCAGGGTTTTTCTTTCCTGCTATTCCCTTCTGTGTTGGGCCTCCCCCAATTCCCAAGTCTGGGTTTTCCGTATCAGAAAATCCAGGTGGGAACTGGATGTCCCACACTTGAAACAACCCTGGAAAAAGCTCAGCCCTGACCCCAAAGCTCCCGAGGGAGGTAAAAACTCATCATAATTTTAATTTGGCCTCTAGAAAGAAGGCTCAAACCAGCAGTGTTTTAAAATCCTGTTTATTGGAACACACATACATCCTTTCCTGCCCCAGTCCAGGGTTTGGAGTCCATGCAGTACCAATAATATGACCAAAGAAAAGGGGCATCAATATAAAGGGCTCACCGACTCTTCAAATTAAAAAAATATTTAATTAGGCAAATCATACACCGAAGAAGACGCTGTGACTGTAGAGCCTCTCGGATATTGCACTTCCAGACAGCACATGATAATTAATAAGGTCATTCCAGCCATCAATAAATATCACATCAGAAACAGGGGCCACACAAGGCAAACGTGGCATGAGGAGACAGAGATCCTACCCTAGGGGGGGATGGGACATTGGGAGCCTCCTGGATCGAGCCCTGCCCGCAGCAGGGAGGGCACCTCCTCTGTGCCCACAGGGAAGGGGTGGGCATGCCCTGGGGGGCTCTGGGGGCACCCAAGGAGTGTCCCCTCCCCTGTGGCACCATCCTGGCTGGCACTGAGCCACACAGGGCAGCTCCAGCCCTTCCCACGCAGCCCCTCATGGCACTGCTGTGTGGGCACAGCCTCCCTGCCCTGTGGGCACCTGACAGCACCAAAATGAGCACCTTGTCTGCCCAGCACTGGGCAGGCACTGCCCTCCTCACCCCCATGGTGGCCCCACACTCCACCCCACCCAGCACCAACCCTGGCACTGCCCCAGTTCCCCCGGGGGGCAGCTCCATGCCCTCCCACCCCAGCACAGGAGGATTGGCACGAGCCTGGATCACCCTTGGCTTCAAGGCCTGTGGGCAGCAGCAGCCCCAGTGGCCAGGGCTTGGGAGAGTCAGTGTGGTGCCCATGGGGTGTTGGCAATGTGAGCCAGGCAGGAGAAAGGGTTCAAAAACATCACAGCCCACTTGTGGGGCATCTCTGTGGCTCTGCTGGGTGGCACCGCACTGGAATGGCATTTGGAGCACATCCATGGCCCAGCCATGCCAGGATGGCACCTGGAACACATGCCAGGATGGCACCTGGAGCATTTCCATAACCCAGAAACACCAGGATGGCACCTGGAGCACATCCATGGCCTGCCCATGCCAGGATGGCACCTGGAACACATCCATGGCCCAGACACACCAGGATGGCACCTGGAACACATCTATAGCCTGGCCATGCCAGGATGGCACCTGGAGCACTTCCATGGCCCAGCCAGCGAGAGGAGAGGAGGGTGGACAGGCCACAGGTGGGAGCCACGGGAGGACAGGTGGGTTCACAAGCAGGAGGGAAGGATCCTTTTCAGTCCAGAGCAATAAGTCTGTGGCATCTGGAGGGTTGTGCCCAGGAGCTGGCACAGGCTGGGCTCTTGTCCTCCAGGGCAGCCAGAACATGGCCCAGTGGAGAGCAGGGATGTGCTGAGGGACAAAAAGGGAAGGGCCCATCAGGGAGAGGGTTCCACTTGCCCTGTGCCCCCACAAACCCAGGTTGGGTGGGCAGTGGATCCTCCTGGCACAGCTGGATCCTGGGAGTGCTTCACCAGCCTCCCCTCACCCCCACCCCGTGCGGTTTGTCTGTCCAGGGATGGACAAACAGACAGATGCTGAACATCCCTCCCATGTCCTCCCAGAGCCTCAGGCAGCAGCACCACTGAGGTCCCCATGGTCCTCCCTGTCCCCATGGTCCTCCCTGTCCCCATGGCCCTCCCTGGCAAGGTGTTAAGGGTTTAGCTCAGTTTAGGCCTAAATTCAGGCTTTGGATTTCAGACTGAGCCTGAGACTCTCAGCTGACTTGAGCTGGGCTGGGCCGGGCCGGCTGACACTGCTGGCCAAGGGTATTCCAGACCATATTCCAACATCATCTCAAAACATAAAAGCCAGTGTGGGAGTGGCTCGGGCAGTTCCTCCAAGCTGTGGGCCCAGCAGGACACGCTGTGCTGTCCCAGGAGGGACAGCAGGCCCAGGCCCAGCACCCCTTCCCACCATGTTATCCTGGGGGAGTAAAATGTTTGTTCTTAGTCCTTCTCTCTGCTTGGCTCTGTCTGTGGGGACTGAGTTCTCTGGAGTGATTTGTAGTGGGAATGGTGGAGTGGGGAGTTATTTTTTTTGTTCTTTCTAACTTGTGTAAGTGTGTGTTATATTGTTGTTTAATTTTAATGCTCTCTTTTCTGCCTAAATATATATAATTAGTTTAAGTATAAACTTTGTTTGAGCTTGTAGCTTTTTTCCTTTCTCCCTTTTCTCAGCAGGGGGAGAGAAGCTTTGACTCTGTGTTGGGCAGTTGGCATTTTGCCAGCTCAACTCAAGACACACAAGTCTGTGTTATATTGTAGTTTCCTTTTAATTCTTTCTTTCCTGTATAAATATATATAATTAGTTTAAGTATAAACCTTGTTTGAGTTTCTAGTTTTTTTCCTTTCCCCCTTTTCTTAGTGGGAGGGAAGTTCTGACTCTGTGTTGGGCAGTTGGCACTTTGCCAGCTCAACCCAAGACCCGGGGCAGAGCTGGGTGAGGGCAGCCTGGGTACTGCTGTGCCCCCACCCAGCTCCCAGGTCTCCTGGCACTTACCCAGGGCTGGGGGTTCCACCTCAGCAGGAGTAGGTCCGGACCGTGGAGGTTTCCAGCCTTGGGGACCCCGAGGCACCAACTGGGAGGGAGCCAAAGAGCAAAGCAATTAGTGACTGCTGCAATCAGTTCTTGGCTTCCCCAAAAAACCACCTTCACTCAGCAGCATCAGGGTGAAAGGAGGAGGAGGAGGAGGGCTTGGCCAGCTCTGATGATGCCAAGGTGCCAGGGGGTCTGGGAAAAGGCCTCTTGCCACCCCTGCCCCTGGGCAATGACCACCCTGCTGCCCCTGCCTGGGTGGGATTCTGTCCCAGCTTTCACTCTACTTTTCCAAAGGGGAATTGCAGCTTTCAGGGATGGAGGGGAGAAGGTTTGACCTGAACTGCTGGGTGGGAAACTGTGACGTTTGGGCCAGTCTGGGGGCAGGAGAAGAGCTGAGTCTCTGGCGTTTGGAGATGGAAGGTGAACATACAGTTTTCTGTCACTCTCCTACTCATTTCTGTGCCTGCTGAAGCCACCTCTGCCCCACTGGGGATGTGGCTGGTGGCTTGGGACAGTGACACCAGGGTGCCTGGGCCAGGGCAGTGCCAGTGCCACCCCAGCAGGCTCAGCCCTGGATGCCAAACCTGGGGTGACACATCCCCCCTTCATGCCCCAATTCAGACTCTCCCTTGGCCTTGTGCTTCCAAAGCAAGAAATCCCTCTGAGTGAGAGAACCCTCCTGACACAAACACAGCAGACAGTGGCTCAGGGGCCACATGGACTGAGCACCTTGGGGGAGCTCTCATTCTCCCTCTCCCTTTCCCTCTCTCCTTTTCTCTTTCTCTCCCTCTCCTTTTCTCTCCTTTTCTCTCCCTCTCCTTCTCTCTCCCTCTCCTTTTCTCTCCTTTTCTCTCCTTTTCTCTCTCCCTCTCCCTCTCCTCTCTCCCTCTCCCTCTCTCTCCCTCTCCTTTTCTCTCCCTCCTCCTCTCCCTCTCCCTTTTCCTCTCCCTTCCTCCCCTCCCTCCCTTCATCCCCCCACCCCTCCCTGGCACAGACCACCCTTCAGAGCCAGCTCTGCCGCACCTTCCGGGGGCATCTTCTTGGTGGGGGCAGTGGGGGGTGGCAGTGGCACGAGGCTGGTGACACGGAACCCGGCGGGCAGGGTCTCTGCCGAGCCGCTCAGCATGTTGATGCTGTGCACGTCCCGCGGCCGGAACCGCTTGCGCCACGACGGGGTCCTGCGGAACGTCTTGTCCTCGCCCTGTGCAGGAGAAGGGCAGGGAGGAGGCTGGAGAGGCACAGGAACCACCCCCCGGCGGAGCCAGAGGAGCTTCACTAACACCCGTGGGACATCACAGAATCACAGAATGGACTGGGTAGGAAAAGACCTCCGAGATCAGCAAGTCCAACCCTTGGTCCAACTCCAGTCCCTTTACCAGATCATGGCACTCAGTGCCACGGCCAAGCTCAGCTGAAAAACCTTCAGGGATGGGGAATCCACCCCCTCTCTGGGCAGCCCATTCCAATGCCTGAGCACTCTACTGCAAAGAATTCTTTTCTGATCTCCAATCTTCAATTTCCCCTGGCAGAGCTTGAGCCCATCGTGCCCCCTTGTCCTATTGCTGAGTGCCTGGGAGAAGAGATCAACCCCCACCTGGACAGAACTTCCCTTCAGGGAGTTCCAGACAGTGCTGAGGTCACCTCTGAGCCTCCTCTTACATATAGTTAATTTAAGTTTAAACCTGTTTTGAGTTTTTTTCCTTCCCTCCCTTTTTTCATTGGAGGGGAGGGAGGCTCTGACTCTTTACTGGGCAGTTGGCATTTTGCCAGCTCAACCCAGGACATGGGGTCATTCAAGAGATGCTCCAGCCCTTGGAGTGCCCCTTTGGCCTCCTCTGGACTCGCTCTGGCAGCTCCACATCTTTTTGCTGCTGGTGCCCCAGGGCTGGAGCAGCTCTGCGGGTGAGGTCTCACCTGTGGGGGCAGAGGGGCAGAATCCCCCCTGGGACCAGCACTGAGGGGTCTCTGGGTGCCAGCACACACCTGCAGGGCATGTAGGGCTTCCCATCCACCAGCACCCCCAAGTCCTTCCCCCAACACCACGGGAGCAGGGCAGGGTTGGCACTCACATCATCCAACCTCCGGTCCGTGCCCAGGGCGAGCAGGTTGTTGAACTCCCTCTCCAGCACCTGCCGAGCCTGAAATGAGCCAAAACAGGGGCATTGTCCATCAATGTGGGATGTGTTTGCAGCCAAAAATCCCACCCCAGGCAAGCTTGAGCATGGCAGAAAGAGCCTGGGCATGGCACAGAAACCCTGGGCATGGCAGAGAGAGCCTGAGCATGGCAGAGAGAGCCTGAGCATGGCATAGAAATGCTGAGAATGGCAGAAGAGCCTGAGCATGGCAGAGAAACCCTGAGTACAGTAGAGAGAGCCTGAACATGGCATAGAAAGCCTGAGAATGGCAGAGAAAGCCTGAGCATGGCAGAGAAAGCCTGGGAATGGCAGAGAAACTCTTGAGCATGACAGAGAAAGCCTGAGAACAGAGAGAGTCTGAGATGGCAGAGAAACTCTGAGCATGGCAGAGAAAGCCTGGGAATGGCAGAGAGAGCCTGGGAATTGCAGATAAAGCCTGAGCATGGCAGAGAAAACCCTGGGCATGGCAGAGAGAGCCTGAGCATGGCAGAAAAAGCCTGAGCATGGCAGAGAGAGCCCATGTGCCACCAGATAGCTCTGTCTTGATGGGAAGAGTCGCGCTGGTGGCACCAGTGGCATCATCCCACCCACGGCCGTGCCCCATACCAACCACCCTCCCCCAAACTGCCCCCCAAGGGTGCTGCCCCCACCTGTGTGTTCTGAGTGGGGATCTGCAGCACGAGGGCCAGGCTGTTGTGGTCAAAGTTCTCGTCCAGGGCCAGCAGGGCACCGTGCACGCCGCTCTCTGCCAGGTTGTTGGCATACTCCCGGAGCCCGATGGACTGGGTCCAGTGCATCACCTGGTCATTGGTCCACACCAGAACATCTGCAAGAGAGCAAGGGCACACCCCAGGGATGTCCAGGGTTGGGAGGGGGTGGTAGTTTTGGCTTTAGTTTTAGCTAAGCCTCGATTTAGCAGGCTCAGAGAATCTACGTAGATTAGGAGGGACAGAGGTCACCTGACTTAAGTAACCACAGAAATATTTCATACCAGATGATGCAAACCTGTGATATAAATAGAGCAGAGTAGGAGTGTTCTCTCAGTTGGCACCACAGAATCATGGAATAAGTTGGGTTGGAAAAGACCTCTGAGATCAGCAAGTCCAACCCTTGGTCCAACTCCAGTCCCTTTACCAGATCATGGCACTCAGTGCCACGGCCAAGCTCAGTTGAAAAACCTCCAGGGATGGGGAATCCACCCCCTCTCTGGGCAGCCCATTCCAATCCCTGAGCACTCTCTCTGCAAAGAATTTCTACCTGATCTCCAACTTCAATTTCCCCTGGCAGAGCTTGAGCCCATCGTGCCCCCTTGTCCTATTGCTGAGTGCCTGGGAGAAGAGACCAACCCCCACCTGGCCAGAACTTCCCTTCAGGCAGTTCCAGACAGGGCTGAGGTCACCTCTGAGCCTCCTCTTCTCCAGGCTAAACACCCCCAGCTCCCTCAGCCTCTCCCCACAGCACTTGTGCTCCAGTCCCCTCTCCAGCCTCGTTGCTCTTCTCTTCTCAGCTGGGTTGGAAGAGACCTCTGATTATCAAACCCAACCCTACTGTGATCACCAGCCCAGGGCACTCTGTGCCCTGAGCTGGTGATCACAGTGGGGTTGGATCAAGACATGGTGGATTCTCTGTCCCTGGAGGTGTTTAAGAGGACACTCAGTGCCACCTCCAGTCCCTTCTCCAGCCTCGTTGCTCTTCTCTGGCCCCGCTCCAGCCCCTCAATATCCTTTCTGAACTGAGGGGCCCAGAACTGAACACAACACTCAAGGTGTGGCCTCCCCAAGGCAGAGTCCAGGGGAAGGGTCACTGCCCTGGGCCTGCTGGCCACGCTAGTTTGGATCCAGGCCAGGATCCCATTGGTGTTTTTGGTCACCTGGGCACACCTGGGCACACCTGGGCACACAGTGCTGGCTCATGCTCAGCCTCCAGTCCATCCAAACCCCCAGGTCCCTTTCTCTCCAGCCACTCTGTGCCCACCTGAGCTGCTCCAGGGGGTTGTTGTGGCCAAAGGGCAGGCCCCAGCACTTGGCATTGTTAAACCTCCTCCCCCCGTGGCTGCAGTGGGGGCAGGACTCGCTGCTGTCCTGCTGTGCTGCCCTTGCTGCAGCCATTTTGTTTTAGTTCAGGGAAGTAGAAACATTTTATTGTTATTCTTTCTTTCTGTTCTTTGCTGGATGTCTTTTGGGGTGCTTTGTGCATCTCGAGTAATGAAATCTGGGTTTGGTGGGAGGTAGAAAACTGTTGTTATTTCTAACTTGTGTAAGTTGTGTTATATTGTAGTTTTAATTCTCTCTTTTCTGCAGAAATATATACAGTTAGTCTAAGTTCAAACCTGTTTTGAGGTTTTTCTTTCCTCCCTTTTCTCAGTGGGGGAAGAAGGCTGACAGTGTACTGGGCAGTGGCATTTTGCCAGCTCAACCCAAGGCAATTGTGTAAGTGTTATATTGTAGTTTTCTTTAATTCTCTCTTTTCTGTAGAAATATATATATTTAGTTTAAAGCTCTGCGTTTCCTGGTTTTCCCCCTTTCTTCCTTTTCTTGGCAGGACAGGGGGAGAAGCTGTGACTCGACCCTGAGATCAGCTTAGTTGGTTAAAACTTGGTTGTAATAATGCCAAGGTCATGGGTTCAATCCCCCGTGTGGGGCATTGACTGAAGAGTTGGACTCGATGATCCTTGTGGGTCCTTCCAACTCAGAATTGTCTGTCTGTCTGTCTGTCTGTCTGTCTGTGTTGGGCAGCTGGCATTTTGCCAAGCTCAACCCAAGACAGGGGGGATCTGATCCTGTCCTGAGGTCCTTCCCCTTCTCCTGGGACTCCCCACCCTCAGCCAGGGTGGGAGATCAAGTGCCAGGAACATCTCCCTTCAATGTACCAAACCAACGGCTGAAATAACAGGCAGAAAACAGCCAAATTAATCCTCAGAACCCGCTGGTGTAATTAGGGGCATTAGCACTAATGAGGTGTAATCCAAGCAGCAGCCAGATGTGCAGGGAAGTTCAGGACAGCAATGGGCACAAGGGCAGGCTGTGTGCTGGGCTGAGCTGGCAGGAAAATGCCAACTGCCCAACACAGAGAGAGAGAAACCGACACCCCCATGACCAAGGGAAGAGGAGGGAGGAAAAAAAACAGAAAAAGAGGAAATAAGGGGAAAAAAATCCCCCAAACCTGAAATAGCAAGGATCTTAAATGAAACAAGAGAGACAATTAAAACCAGATAATGATATAATACATGTATATAACAAATGTGGGAAAAAACCAAACCAACAACCACTAAGTCACCCACCCACACAACACAGACCTCCAGCACCCCAGCTCACAAAACCACTCCAACAAACTCCCCCCAGAGGATACCTGGCAAGAGAGGAGAAAACCAACAACAAAGGAAAAGAAAAAGGTACTTCCCAAACCAAAGAGTTGTGCAACACCCCCAGCAAGGGTGAGAGCAGGTCCCCTCAGCACCCAGCCATGAAGGGACTGAGCTGGGCACCTCCTACACCTTTTATACTTGATTTTGATGTCAAATGATATGAAATATCTTTTTGGTTGCTTAAGTCCGGTGATGCTTTTCGTCTCTAATCTGTGTAGGGTCTCTGGGCCTGCTGAACTAAGGCCTGGCTGAAACTAAAACTAAAACCAAACCCACCACACTGAGCAAGCTGGGGGTGTGCTGAGCACCTGGAAGGGGCAGGAGAAGAGCTGGTGCTCAAGCTGGGTCTCTGCTATCCTGACACCCTCCCCCCCTTCCTCGTGCCTCACTGGGGTCAGCTGCATCAGGGCATGGTGGGGACACACCAAGGGAGTTCCCCTCTGGAGGACAGATCTGTGGGCTCAGAAATGATGATCACAGAATCACAGAGTCAGTTGGGTTGGAAGAGACCTCTGAGATCATCAAGTCCGACCCTCGATCCAACCCACTGTGATCACCAGATCATGGCACTCAGTGCCACGTCCAGTCTCATCTTAAACACCTCCAGGGATGGGGAACCCACCCCCTCTCTGGGCAGCCCATGCCAATGCCTGACCACCCTCTCTGTGAAGAATTTCTTTCTGATATCCCACCTAAACCTTCCCTGGCAGGGCTTAACCTGTGCCCTCTTGTCCTGCTGTTGGTTGACTGAGAGATTACGTGTTAAAAATGAGGGACAGGAGAGGGACTGGGCACCTCCTGGCTGGTTGCCCTTCTCCTTTGCCAGGCTGGAGCAGGTTTTGCTGACCTTTGATCTCGTGCTGGGTCTCCTCTCGTCTTCTCTCGAGCTCTTTGCGGTCGTAGTTGAGCCTCTTGAGGCACATGATGCCATACTGGAGGCTGGTGCTGCAAGGACATGAGGTGTCACCCCCTCAGGGGACAGGGCACAGGGCATGGGGCTGGCAGGGACCTCTGCAGGGCCCCACTTGTGCCCAAAGGATGCTGAGGCTCAGGGATGGGTCAGGACAGACACAACCCACAGCTGGAAGGTGGGGAATGTTTCTGTCTCCCATGGCAATTCCCCACTCCACCAGTTCCAGGCTGTCCCAGCTGTCTGATGGATCCAAAAAATGGTACCTTGGTCAGGACAGACACAACCACAACTGGAAGGCTGGGAATGTCCCTCCCTCCCATGGCAATTCCCCATTCCACCAGTTCTGGGCTGTCTGAGAGCACATAGATCCAAAAAATGCTACCTTGGTGGGGGAGAGGGAAGGGAGAGGCAGCTTCAGTCCCAAGGGGCACAGGGGGCCCTGGCACGCCCTTGGGCACATCCCCACGGGCCAGGGGGCATGGTGGACCCCAAGGACAGGGCTGGAGGGTGGGGTTTGAGCAGTGGCTGGAGTGGCATCAGCCTTCTCCACCTGTGCTGCTGGCAGGGGACAGCTTGGCCTGCCAGTGGGGCACCAGCTGGGGTGAACCTTCATTTCTGCCCAGGAGAAGGCTTGGTCCTCTGCAGTGGGATGAAGGAGAGCACCTCCCACAAGAGTTGCCTCAGCCCAGGTGGTCCAGCCTAGAAGAGCCATCCAGGGCTGGCCAGGACAGGGGAGAACCCCCGAAATCAGCCCCTCCTCTGCCCCACGTGCACCCCAGGGCCCCCCAGGGCAGGGGACTCACCGGTGGAAACTGTCCACCATCTTCAAGTGCACCCTGAGGTCCTTCTTGGTGAGGTGGTCCAGCATCCTGGCGTCCACCAGACACTCCATGAAGTAGCTGCGGTACTGGGGGAGCCCCAGGCTGGGCAGCCACTCGTTCCCAATCCACTCGTGGTTCATGTCCCCATAGGCCAAGGTCTGTGGAGAAGCACAGGGAGAAGTCTGGGAGAACCCTGGGAGTGGCGGAGCCGGAAAATCCCAGGAGAACAGCCGTGCATCCCGAGGTCACTGTCCTGAGGGCCAAGCCCAGGCCAGACGAGTCTAACCCCGAGTTTAACCCTGAGTGTAACCCCGAGTCTGACGCCGAGTCTAAGCCCGAGCTTAACCCCGAGTCTAACCCCGAGTTTGACCCCAAGTTTAACCCCAAGTTTAACCCCAAGTTTAACCTCGAGTTTAACCCAGAGTCTAACCCCAGGTTTAACCCCAAGTTTAACCCCAAGTTTAACCCCGAGTCTAACCCCAGGTTTAACCCCAAGTTTAACCCCGAGTCTAACCCCAAGTTTAACCCCAAGTTTAACCCCAAGTTTAACCCCAAGTCTAACCCCAAGTCTAACCCCAAGTCTAACCCCAAGTCTAACCCCAAGTTTAACCCCGAGTTTAACCCCGAGTTTGACCCCGAGTTTAACCCAGAGTCTAACTCCAGAGTTTAACCCCAAGTTTAACCCCAAGTCTAACCCCAAGTTTAACCCCAAGTCTAACCCCAAGTTTAACCCCGAGTTTAACCCCGAGTTTGACCCCAGGTTAACCCCAGGTTTAACCCCAAGTTTAACCCCAAGTTTAACCCCGAGTCTAACCCCAAGTTTAACCCCAAGTTTAACCCCAAGTTTAACCCCAAGTCTAACCCCAGGTTTAACCCCAAGGGAACTGTCCTGTTGGCCATGGTCTGTGTCCTGCTGGTGTCCCCCCAAGGAGACAAGGCAGGAGCCCAAAAAGCAAGGAATGGCTGAGCTTTATGAGCAGCTGGTTCTGGGAAAAGCACATTTGTTGAAAGCTGAACCAAGTGAAAAACAGAGTTTGGTGCGTTCCCAACTAATATTTGAGAATCTCTGTTTGAAGAATCTCTATTTTATTACTTCAAAACAAAAAAAAAATCAGTTTTGGGCAGAAAAGACTCCCATTCACTTCCACAGCAAACAGGTTCAGGGTTCCAAAATTAAACAAAAAGCATAAAAGCCAAACATCTGAGAGTGACAAAACCAGAAGAGCTGGATCCAAGCAGGACTCTTTCCTCCCACTTTTTTGGGTCATGCAAAGGGCCTTTGAGGACTAGGGGGTAAATCCAGGGGAAAAGGAAAAGTCTGAGCTGGAAAGCTGCTCCCAGGGGGGTTCTTAGCACAGGGTCTGTGTCCTCCCGACGAGGTGCCAGGGAGGGTCACTGTCTGGGACAGGAGAGGACCCTGACAGGCCACAGGAGGACACCCTGCACCTTAGAGGTGGCTCTGGAGCAACCCCAGGGTGCAGGTTCAGGCTCTAGCAGGGACTGAGGGAATGTGGAAGCCCCAAATTCATCCCCTGGGAATGTGCAGCTCTCCCTCCCTCCCTCCCTCCCTCCCTCCCTCCCACACCACCCCATGCACCGTGCCAGGGAGGGTGGCACTGGGAGCTCACCTGTGCCCAGCTGCCCTCCTCTGTGTCCTACAGGTGACACATGCAGCATGTCAACAGAAAGGACAGATCAATCAGTGCCTGGCATGGGGGCAGCCCCTGCCACGTGCAGGGCCAGGAGGGGACAGGGGGCACTGGGGGGGCTCAGCCGTGTCACCAGCGTGGGTTTGGCTGCCACCCCATCCCTAACCAAGTAAGGAGGATACAGGATGAGCCTTGGGCTGGAGATGGCTCCCACATCCTCCCTGGGGATTATGGGAAGTTCTTCTGTCCCCCCAAGGTCAGATGGATGCAGAGAGGACCTGAAGCTTCAGTTCATGGGTCACAACGCCAACCTGATCTCAGGATTTTGTGGTTATGTCCTTCCCTGTCAACCTGGGCTGGTTTTCTTCACAAAACCTGCCAAGGGACAGTGTCACCTCCCTGAGCTCTCCTTGCCCAAAAGACACCTGCCAATCCCAGGCCTGTGCTAATCAAACAGCAAAGAAAAGGTTCAATAAAGTGGCTAATTCAGAGAAGCACAGAATGGTTGGGGCTGGAAGGACCTCAAAGTTCATCTTGTTTCACCCCCTGCCATGGGCAGGGACACCTCCCACCAGCCCAGGTTGCTCCAAGCCCTGTCTAACCTGGCCTTGGACACATAATTCACCCACAAATCCAAACTGCTGCCCCTGCTCTGGGACAGGAGGTCATCAGGTTGCAGAGAGGGGAGCGTGGCTACATCTCTGAAGGAACCAGAACTTTCGGGGACACGGCCACGTTCCTGTGAAGGACACCAGGCCACGAGCCAGCAGCAGGGACAGGCAGTGGGGACAATACTTGGGTGTACTGAGGGCATGGAGTGGCTTCTGTGGGTGCAGAACAAGGCAGGGACTCGACCTCGTGTCTGTGCTGAGATGTCTCTTGGTTTTTGCCTTCAACTCCCAACCCACAGAGAAGCTGCTCCAGAAACCCCCAGAAGACACTCCCCATGGCTTTAAGCCAGTCTGAGAAATTCTGGGGATATTAAAGGCTGAAAGATGGTTTCCAAACAGGTGCAGAGGGCAGGCCAGGAGCTGACAAGGAGATGGAGCACAAATCCCTTCCCCTCCTGAGGTTTGGGGCACTGAGACCTGCCCGGAGCTTGGAAACACCGCGGAGCTGCTCAGCCCTCACCGTCTTGGTGGAGGTTGCCAAGTTCTCCATTTCCTCGTGGGTGACCCAGACATTTCCAGAGGACTGCAGGGAAAAGAGCAGAGTGGTCAGAGGGAACCACCACAGAGCTGTGGCCTTGGGTCACAACCATCACAGGACTGTGGGATCAGTAAGGCTGGAGAAGACCTTTAATAGCACCAAGTCCAACCACCAACCAGCACCACCACCATGGGCACCAGTAACTGTGTCCTCAAGTGCCACAGCCACTTGTTCTCTGAACACTTCCAGGGATGGGGACTCCACCCCTGCCCTGGGAAGCTGTGCCAGGGCCTCACCACCCTTGCCATGAATAAATTTTCCCAATATCCAATAGTTTTGGGGGTATGTGCCTGCACGTCCCCACCCCTTGGTCCATCAGGGAACATCCCACCCTCTGTGCCCATGCCAGGATTTGGGATGGACCATTGTAGTTTCAGGGGAAAGGAGGGAACCAGGAGTGCCCTGGGGGGTCTGAGTGGGCAGGGGGCACTCACCCTGCAGGGGGTGGGTGAGTGGGCAGGGGGCACTCCCTGTGCAGGAGGTGGGTGGGTGGGCATGGGGGGCACTCACTGTGTGGGAGGTGGGTGGGTGGGTGGGCATGGGGGGCACTCACTGTGTGGGAGGTGGGTGGGTGGGCATGGGGGGCACTCACTGTGCGGGAGGTGCGTGGGTGGGCATGGGAGGCACTCACCGTGCGGGAGGTGGGTGGGTGGGTGGGTGGGCATGGGGGGCACTCACTGTGTGGGAGGTGGGTGGGTGGGTGGGCATGGGGGGCATTCACCGTGCGGGAGGTGGGTCAGTGGGTGGGCATGGGGGGCACTCACCGTGCGGGAGGTGGGTGGGTGGGCATGGGGGGCACTCACCGTGCAGGGAGTGGGTGGGTGGGCATGGGGGACACTCAGTGTGCGCGAGGTGGGTGGGTGGGCATGGGGGGCACTCACTGTGCACGAGGTGGGTGGGTGGGCATGGGGGGCACTCACTGTGCAGGAGGTGGGTGGGTGGGCATGGGGGGCACTCACCGTGCGAGAGGTGGGTGGGTGGGCATGGGGCACTCACCATGCGGGAGGTGGGTGGGTGGGCATGGGGGGCACTCACCATGCAGGAGGTGGGTGGGTGGGCATGGCAGGCACCCACCATGCGGGAGGTGGGTGGGTGGGCATGGGGGGCACTCACCGTGCGGGAGGTGGGTGGGCATGGGGGACACTCACTGTGCACGAGGTGGGTGGGCATGGGGGGCACTCACCATGCGGGAGGTGGGTGGGTGGGTGGGCATGGGGTGCACTCACCGTGCGGGAGGTGGGTGGGTGGGCATGGGGGGCACTCACCGTGCGCGAGGTGGGCGGTGCCGAGGGACTGGTGAGCGACACCATCTCCTGGATTGCCAGGCGCAGCTTGAGGCGGTGCAGGGCGTTGCTGATGCCAATCTCCCGCTGAATCTCCGTGTCTGACAGCGCTGACATGATGGCACCGCTCTTCACGTTGGCACGGCACGCGGCCACATACCAGGCTGGCATCCCCACCCAGAGCTGCCAGGGCAGGGCAAAGACAGTGAGTGTGGGTTGAGCCAACCAATGCCCAGCTGAGCCACCCTGAGTGCCCAGTTGAGCCACCCACTGCCCAGCTGAGCCACCCCAATGCCCAACTGAGCCACCCACTGACCATTAGACCTACCCCACTGCCCAGCTGAGCCACCCCAATGCCCAACTGAGCCACCCACTGACCATTAGACCTACCCCACTGCCCAGCTGAGCCACCCCAATGCCCTGGCAGGGCCGAGGCCACCTTGGTTGAAGGTGGGGCACATTCATGAAGCACCTTCTAGGTGGCATCTCTCACAGGTGGGCTGTGGGCTGCCCTGTGTGTGGTGGGCACAGCAGAGCCCTCCAGTCATGGAAATGAGGCTGGAAAAACCCTCTAAGACCATCAAGTCCCAACATTTCCCCAGCACTTACTCATGTCCTCAAGTGCCACATCCACCTGGTTTTTGAACACTTCCAGGGATGTGGACTCCACCCCTGTCCTGGGCAGCTGTGCCAGGGTCTCACCACTCCTTTCATGGAAAAGAAGTCCTGGTGTCCCCCCTGCCCCTGCCCTGGCCCAGCCTGACGCCGTTCCCTCCTCCTGTCTCTATTCCTGGAGCAGAACCCGACCCCCCCCTGGCTGCCCCTCCTGGCAGGGAATCCTGGAGAGGGAGAAGGTCCCACCTGAGCCTCCTTTTCTCCAGCTGAGCCCCCCCAACTCCCTCAGCTTGTGCTCTAACCCAAAGTTCTACTCAAACCACAACTCCACAGCCTCTGGGAGGGGTTTGGGGATCTCCTCTTCTCCCCTGGGATTGACAGGACCAAGTCTGGTGGGCCTGGTGGGACTGGGGGACCAGCAGTGACAGCGTGGGGACAATGCTCCTCCTCACCTCCAACCAGGACACAACGGTGGGGCCATCCCAGTGGGCAAAGGGCAACCCTTTCCTCCGAGCCTCTTCTAGGAGTTCGTGCCTGGAGGGAACAGAAGCAGAAGGGAGAGTGATTTCTTGGGGGAGGCTGGGGAAGGAAGAAACCATGGGCAGGAAGAACCAGCTGGAGCCAAAGCAGTGCAGGAGGTCACAGGGCTCAAGGGAAGGCAAAGAGGAGACCTCCCAGCAGTTCCCACACCGTGACCTCCCAGCCAACATCTCCCTGATGGGGCAGGGCAGGAAGTTCACTCACTTCTTGCGCAGGCGCCGGTCCTTCTCGGCCTGGGCACCCAGCTTGCCAAGTCCCAGGGTGTCCTGGATGCCACCCTCCACGTCAGTCAGCACCACTGTGGGGCAAGGAGGGCACCCTCAGCTGTGTGGCACCCCAGGGGCCGTGTGACACCCCACAGGGCTGGTGTGGGTACTGTGCCCATGCCAGGGTGTTGGGGATGTACTGTCACAGCACAGGGGTTACAGTGCCCATTTCCAACCCTCCTGGCCCCCTGGGAAGCCCAAGGGCATTGCCACCTGCCACCCCTCCCGATCAAAGTGCTCAACATGGAAGCAGGAAAGGATTTGGGAGTGGAGAAACAGTTCCTGTCAAAGGGCTCTGTAAACTCCACAGGGTCCCACGGGGGAGGAAGATCTGGGAGGGCACCACCCACACCCCAGCTCTGGCAGGGCACTGAGGGTGGCACCATGCTCAGGTCACAGGGGAGGAAGCACCAGGCTCCACCTGCCCTGGGGCTGCGTGGCCTTGGCATTCCCAAACCAGCAGGGATGTCCCTGCCCCTTCACCTGCCACCCAAGAGAGCCCCAAGGCCAGCAGGGTACAGACCCTGCCCCAGGATGCCCACCCAGCATGTAGAGATGGGGTTGCTCACAGACCCTGCCACCCAGGAGTGCCCCTGGGCCAGGAAGGTGCAGACCCTGCCCCAGGATGCCCACCCAGCATGCAGGGAGGGGTTTGCTCACAGACCCTGCCCCTCCACCTGCCACTCTGGAGTGCCCCAGAGCCAGGAGGGTGCAGAGCCTGCCCCAGGATGCCCAGCTGGTATGCAGAGAGGGGGTTGCTCACAGACCCTGTCCTGTGGCCCCTTCTCTGATCAAACGCCCCTTCTCTTTCTTCCCAAACAAGCGGCCGATGGAGGATTTGATGCCCTTCCTCTTGGAGCCCTTGTGCAGGGAGTCCTGGCTGCTGCTGGGGTTGCTGGCCTGGTCCTCCAGAGAGCTGGGGTGGAGGAGGGAGAGCAACAGCCAGGACTGTAGGTCATGCCCATGCCCACCCCCAAACCGAGCCAGCAGTGAGATGCCAAGGGACGTCCACGTACCCCTTGCTGTCCTCCTGGCTCAGGGCGGGGTGGCCCAGCTTCTCCAGCCTCAAGGTCCTGGGGGAGGATGGTGGGGACGTCTCACACTTGATGGTGGTTTTGTCCTCCCGACTCTCATCCCGAGCTGCAGGTGACTGAACAAGGGGAGGGGCCGTGAGGGTGGGCAAGCCAGAGCCCACCTCCATCCGTGCCCTGCGTCCTGCCTCTCTCTTGCTCCACGGAGGAGTGGCCAAAAGAGCCACCAGAGCCCCGAAGGCTTTGCCATGCTCCTGGGTTAGAGCTCTGGCAATGGTTGCAGCTGCCCAAAAGCGGCTGGGGAGGAGGATGTGGCCCCGTGGCTGAGATCCTGGGCAGGGGGAGGTGGGAGATGCACCCCGTGGTCCAGGGCAGGGTGTGGGGACAGAAGCTGCTGACCCTCAGCAGAGGGCTCTGAGGAGCACAGATGGCAACGTCCCAAACACACCCTGTTGCCAGAGGGGACAGTTTGAGGACCCAGTGGCATTCTGAACCTCCCCACGTCCTGCCAGACCCCCCAGGCTGCCACCTGGGCACCTTTGGGGGTCCCCGAGATCCTCATGCCGAATCCCTGGGGTGCCCCAGCTCCATCCCGCGCCCGCCACAGCCTGACCCGGCATGGGCAAAGCTGGGAGCAGGGTGGAAAAAAGGGGCTTGGACCAAACCCAACGGGATGGGAGCCACTCACTAGCAGTTTCCTGCGGTGCTTCCTCAAGTCGCTGGGCTGATTGCAAGGGGGGCAAGCGAGAGAGACACAGAAAGGGGGGCAGTTAATGGAGAAAGCCCCAGAGCAGCCCTGGCACCAGGTGTGCCAGACTGGGCACAGCAAACACGGGCATCCCCACCTCACATCCCACACCCTCCTCCTCCTCAAAAGATATCTGAGGCTTCACAGCCATGTTCCTCCCTCTCATATCCCTTGCTATATTCTCACCTAACCTTTTAGGTGACCCAGATAATTTCACACCTGCAAACCCACTGGTAGCCCCTCCCCATATCAAGCCTGAATGATACTCCCTATTTGCACACACCATCCTACGACCTATCCCCAAAACACTACAGGGAGTCCTTGCCCTCACAGTGTCCATCCTTATCTTATTCCTAATTCCTTTCCTACACAAATCAAAACAACGAACAGTAACTTTCTGTTCCCTTTCCCAACTTATATTCTGGATGCTGGTACCAAAGCCCTGGATCCTCACATGAATGGGCAGCCAACCAGGAGAGCACCCCTTCAGCATCACTGGCCAACAAGCCTCACTTCCTTACATTCCTACCCTCCTAGTTCTATTCCCGATTATCGGAGCCCTGGAAAACAAGACACTCAACCCCTGACATACTCTAATGGTTTATAAAAGCACTGGTCTTATAAACCAGAGACTGAAGACTCAACTCTTCTTAGAGTCTTGACCTAAAATTGACTGGCCCCACCCCCTTCCCTAACCTGAAAACCTAAGCCTAAACATAAACCCGAGCCTAAACCTAAGGCTAAGCCTAAACCTAAGGCTAAGCCTAAGACTAAGCCTAAGCCTAAACCTAACTCTAATCCTAAGGCTAAACCTAAGCCTAAACCTAACCCTAATCCTAAGGCTAAACCTAAGCCTAAGCCTAAACCTAATCCTAAGGCTAAACCTAAGCCTAAGCCTAAACCTAACCTTAACCCTGAGGCTAAACCTAAGCCTAAGCCTAAACCTAAACCTAACCTTAAGGCTAAACCTAAGCCTAAACCTAAGCCCAAGCCTAACCCTAACCCTAACCCTAACCCTAACCCTAACCCTAACCCTCCCCCCACCGCAGGGCATCAGTGCCACCCCACCCCGCCCCCCCTGCCCTGGCAGCCCCCCTGACAGCCCCCCAGGCCTCCTCACCAGCGTCATGACCCCCATGCGGTCCAGGTCCTGCGCGGCACTGCGGGAGCTGAGCTTGGGCGTGGAGCGGCCGCTGAGCGGGGGGGACGAGCTGGCCAGGGACAAGGCGGTGAGCGAGGTGGGGATGGAGGATCTCTTGCCCAGCGGGGGCAGGTTGAGCGCCTCCATGCTGCCGCTCGTCACGCGCGTCTCCAGCTCCTCCGCGCGCAGCTCCGTGGACTCCTTCTCCTCCTGGATCATCCTGCGGGAGTAGAGGGCTCTGGGATGAGGGGAGTCATGCCAGCCATGGGACAGGACACCCCTGCCACCCACAGGACACCCCCGTCACCCACAGGACAGCCCTGCCAGCCACAGGACAGACACCCCTGCCAGTCACAGGGCACATCTGCCACCCACAGGACACCCCCGCCACCCACAGGACAGACACCCCTGCCAGTCACGGGACACCCCTGCCACCCACAGGACAGCCCTGCCAGCCACAGGACAGCCCTGCCAGCCACAGGACAGACACCCCTGCCAGTCACAGGACACCCCTGCCAGTCACAGGACACCCCTGCCAGCGACGGGACGGACACCCCTGCCAGTCACAGGACACCCCCGCCACCCACAGGACACCCCTGCCACCCACAGGACAGACACCCCTGCCAGTCACAGGGCACATCTGCCAGCCAAAGGACAGCCCTGCCAGCCACAGGGCACCCCTGCCTTGGGGGAACACATCCTGGGGCTGTGCCTCAAGCCCCTGAACTCCAGGAATGGCAGGAAGAGCCATCAGGACTGGCATGAACCAGAGCTGAGATACATCATGATTTAATGGTCGTGGAGATCTTTTCTTAAAATCATGATCCTTTAAAGTCATGATCATTTAAAATCAGGATCCTTTAAGATCATGATCTTTTTAAGTCATGACCCTTTAAAATACTGACCCTTTAAAATACTGACCCTTTAAAATACTGACCCTTTAAAATCATGATCCTTTAATGATCCTTTAAAATTATGATTCTTTAAAATAAAGATCCTTTAAAATATTGATCCTTTTGAAGTCATGACCCTTTAAAATCATGACCCTGTGATCCAGCCCTGGTGCAGCTGAGGGATCAGGAGACATGGGCAAGAAGGACCAATCCCTGTGGCTGCACACCCTGGCACCACTTCCCTGGCAGAAGATGCCCCAACTTCAGGGCGCCACCTCCCACCACTTGGCCCCTTGCTGCCCCTCTGGAGCCACTTCAGGAGAAGGCAGGGGTGGGTTTTGGCCATGGTCACTACCTGATCTCCTCGTTGATGGCATCCAGCTGCTCCTGGAGCATCATGGCCAAGGTCTGGGCATCGGAGTGCCCACCAGGGGACAGCACATCCATGGAGCTGAACAGCGTCTCGCGGTCGTCGTCGTCCACGTCCGAGATGTCGGGGTCGCTGTCGAAGCCGTGGGGCCCCGTGGCCAGGACACTGCCAGCCTGGGCCTGCTCCCAGTCCTGGGGGCACAAGGGCCACTGGTACCCCCACAAAGACACACTGCAAAGCTCCACATGGGGGTTGCACCTCAGTGGGACCTCAGGGGCAAAGCCTTCCCACCACGTGCCCAGGGGGCCAAGAAGGACAGTGGCATCCTGGCCTGGGTCAGGAATAGAGTGGCCAGCAGGACCAGGGAGATGATTCTGCCCCTGGACTGGGCACTGTTGAGGCCACACCTTGAGTGTGTGCCCAGTTCTGGGCCCCTCAATTTAGGAAGGACATTGAGGTGCTGGAGCAGGTCCAGGGAAGGGCAATGAAGATGGTGAAGGGTCTGGAGGACAATTCATGTGAGGACCAGCTGAGGGAGCTGGGGAGGCTCAGCCTGGAGAAAAGGAGGCTCAGGGTTAGCGTTAGCCAGGAGGTGTAGCCAGGAGGGGTTGCCTCTTCTCCCAGGCAACCAGCAGTAGGACAAGAGGGCACAGCTTTAAGCAGCACCAGGGGAGGTTTAGGTTGGACATCAGAAGCAATTCTTTACAGAGGGAGTGTCTGGGCATTGGAATGGGCTGCCCAGAGAGGAGGTGGAGTCACCAGCCCTGGTGGTGCTCCAGAAGAGACTGGAGGTGGCACTGAGTGCCATGGTCTGGGTGACGAGGTGGTGTTGGGTCAGAGGTTGGACTGGATGATCTCAGAGATCTCTGTAAAACTCACTGATTTTGTGCCACCCCATCCACGCACGAGGTGAAAGAAACTGTCCCACATCCCCAAATCAGGGCACCCACGAGGCCAGAATGCCAGGCAGAAGCATCCCCAGCCCCAGCCCTGTGCCCACAGTGGGTTACCTTGGCTGGCTCCTCTCTCCGGGCAGTGAATCTGCCCTTCTGTGCCCGGGGCAGTGCCGGGGCTGCTCCGAAGGGCTCAGTGGGCGCGTGTACCACGGCACCCAGCGGGAACCGCAGGTCTGTGGCACTGCCCATGTGGGACCTGGGGACAGAGAGCCCTGTGGTGGGCACTGCTCTGGGCAGAGATGCCCCCCCCTTGCAGCCCAGGTTGGTCAGGACAGAGCAGGATGAGGCTGCGCCAGGATGGCCATCCCAGCAGGGCTCAAAAACAGGCTCTGGGAAAGTGTCCCACTGTGCCCACACTGGCCCTGGAGATGTGCTCATGGATTCATGGAATCATAAAATGTTCTCAGCTAGAAGGGACCCACAGAGATCATCAAGCCTACCCTTGGCCCTGCACAGACACCCCAACAATCCCACCCTGTCCCTGAGATTGTTGTCCAAACACTCCTGGAGCTCTGGCAGCCTTGGGGCTGTGCCCACTGCCCTGGGGAGCCTGTTCAGTGCCCACCACCCTCTGGGGCGGGGGGGGGAGGGGGAAGCTTTTCCTGAATCCATCCTAACCCTGCCCTGGCACAGCTCCAGCCATTCCCTGGGTCCTGTCCCTGGTCACACAGAGGAGAGACGGAGCTGCCCTTCTGAGGCACCTCAGGAGACTTCAGTTTTCCCCCAGCCTGCAGAAACTTCAGCCCAGGGTCCTACCCTGCAGCTCCCTCCCCCTGCTCTGCTTCCCCCAGCCCCAAAACCCCCCTGTGAAACCACGGGCTGAACAGTTCCCTCCAGCTTGAACCTCCCAACATGTACAGCACAACTTGTGGTTGTCTTCTCCATCTCCACGTGCCAGTCAGGGACCTTTGCTCCTTTTCATGTCTGTTCCAACATTTTCATGACAAAAACACCCTGCTGGGGGCTGGGCTCTTCTCCAAGGGAATGAAACGGCCTCGAGTTGCAACAGGAGGAGGTTCAGGTGGGAGTTTTCTTCACTGAAAGAGTGGTCAAGCCCTGGCACAGGGCAGTGATGGAGTCACTATCCATGGAATTGTTCAACAAATGAGTGGAGGTGGCACTTTGTGATACGATTTAGTGGGAATGGTATTTGGACAAAAGTTGGACTTGATTTTAGAGGTCTTCTCCAACCTTAATGATTCCATAATTCTACAAATACAATCCCAATGGGAGCATCTTCCAGGTGTGAGGATATGAAGATCTTTTGGAAGTCCCAGCAGAAACCAGCTGGGCCTTCTTCACCCTCCTCCTCCTTCTCCTCTGTGCTGGGGAGCAGGTCCTGTGCCAGGCAGTGGCTGCTGCTGGACAGGAGGACACTTTGTGCCACTCCCAGTGCTCCTTCCATGTCTCCACATTGCCTGGTTAGTCCTCCTTGCCCAGAATACCCACCCAGGGGCACGGGGTGGTCACTCCCTGCACACACTGCCAGGGGAGACACCAGGTTTGCTGAACTTCAGAGCAATTCCAGGTGACAGAGGAGGTGTCTGAGGCACTGTTGGTCCCCCATGGTGGGCCTGGTTTGTAGTGCAGATGCAGGTCTGGGCTCCCCTTCTGTGCCCACACAAAGCCACCACCAGGAGCTGCTTGACTTGCACTCAGTGCCGTGATCTGATAATCAAAGTGGGGTTGGATCAAGGGTTGGACTTGATGATCTCAGAGATCTCTTCCAACCCAGTTCATTCTGTGATTCTGTGGTTCTATGACTGGTGTCAGGCTGGGCTTTGCAGCCCAAGGTCCAGGGCCACTGAAACTGCTGAGAAGCTGCTCCCCAGCCAAGACCAGAGAAAAGCACCCTGGACATTTCAGCTCGGGGATTATTCAGATTTATGCCTATCTTTCCTCCAAGAAGCATTAAAACCCCCATGGAACTGTACATCCTGTTCTGCAGGAGCAAAGAGGTCCCATTCATGCTCCAGACCTTCCTCCAGTGCGCAGCTACCCAGGCTCTTCCTCACTGTCCCCTGTTCTTCTCTCCACCACAGATATGGGGTCTCCAAACCTTCTGTTGGCAGATCTCAGGCTGGTTATGGTGGCTCCTCTTTCCTGAGAGGGGGATTTTACCACCTGGTTGTTGCTCCATAGATCCCTCCCTGTCTTGAAGGTGCTCCAGAGAGGAGGAGGAGAGCTCAGGAGAGGTTGGGACCTCCCAGGTGGCTGCAGCACCACAGTGGTCTCCATGTCTTGGTGTCACCTCCTTTCCCACCTCCCTGTTTTTCTGCAGCAGAGCTCGAGGCTGAGACCCAAGGGACTCCCCTCTGCTCCTGGAGCTCTGGGCTGGGATGTCCCCACCTCCCAGCTGACCTTAAATGAAAGGCTGTGGGAGGACCATTGTAGAAAGGAGGGGAAAAACTGGGAGGTTCATTCTCCTTTACCTAAAACACCTCAAAAATGACTCCTCGTTCTCCACCAGCCCATCCCCTGCCCACCACAGGGGGAAAGGCCTTCTGTGGACATGCAGCTTGCTTAGAAAATTCACCCCTGAGCCCCTTTGTGTGGGAAAGGCAAGTTGTTTTTCACCCTTAGAAGGGCAAATGCTGTGCCTGTGTCCCACCCCAGGACAGACCTATGGAGGGACAGCACAGCTCTGCCATGAGGGACCACCCTGCACTGAGTGCCACCAGAACTGGCCCACAGCACTTTGGAGTCCCTCCAGCCAAATGTCCCCAGAGCTGGGGGGTGCAGGATGCAGGGGGAGGGCCCTGGCTCTTACCTGGAGTGAACACTCTCCACAAAGGTCCCACTTCTGGTCTTGAGCTGATCGACCTCCAGCCTGAGCTTGTCGATCTCGTCGGACAAACGTCGCTGTTGGGGCGACACAAGACAGGCAGGGCTTGGCTTTGCCCTGAGGAGCTGCCAGGCCTGGGGCAACCCACACCCTCAGCCACCCCCAGGTTTGTGTCCCCTTCAAAAACCACCAGCCCAGGAGACATCAGTGCAGAAACAGCTCATGCAGGCACAGGGAGTGAGGGGAGGGAGCACGGGACGGACAGACGGACATGTGAGTGCTCAAGCCATGCTGGTTTGGGGGATGGAGGAGAACTGGTCCCAGTTGGGTGCTCTGGTTTGGCTCCACACTGCCCTTGCATGTTCCCTTGGCAAAGGACCACGGTGAGGGACCCACCAGCCAAGTCTGCTGCTGGCCCTGTCCCTCCTTCTGCCAGCCCCATTCCCAGGGGGAAGCTGTGCCTGCAGTGGGAGTTGGAGAGGGGAGGCTGCCGGCAGGGAAGGAGGGAAGGGAGGGGCAGGTGGGCAAACAGGCTGAGCCCGGGTGGGCAATACCCCAGCAGCATCACCCTTGGAACATCTGGGATATCAAGGCCTTGGCCAAGGAGAAGAGCAGCCCCAGATCCTTCCTAGCCATGCAGGAGAGATCCCAAAAACTCCCATTGCTTCCAAAAGCTGCAACCCTCCAGCTTTCCAGCTCCAACAGGTTTCATGCAGACTCCACTTAGATGCTCAGTCTGAGAGCAGGGGGCTGGGAAGACCTCCAGGGCCTCTGCATGCTGGGCATGGAGCAGATCTGCCCCAAATTTGGGGATGTGGCTCCCTGATCCCTTCTCTGGACGTGGGAAAAGCCACCCCTGCCCTCGGAGGGTCAGGAATGGATGAGTTACAGGAATATGGAAACAAGACCAAACATTCCTGTTGGGAACCGACCCAGGGATCTCCAGGGAGGTGGGTGGCAGCTTCCATGCTGTGTGGGCTAGTTCGTGGCCTGCCAGGCATTCCAGGACGCAGCTCCTCCAAAACCAGTGAATTTTCGGAGAAGCCACCACCCCTATCCTGGGTTAGGAGTGGGAAGAGCAGCCCCTGGGACAGTCTCCCTGCAGCCACATTTACCTTGTCGTGCTGGTGTTCCTCTATCTGCTTTTGGGTATTTTCCAGCTCTTGTAACAATGTGTTCTTTAAAAAAAAACCCAAAGAAAAGAAAAGGGAACAAAAACAGGAAAGAAAAAGAGACCGTTTAGAAAACGGCCCTGAGGCTTCCTGGGAATGGCCAGAGTGGGATCCCTGTGGGATGGACACCTGGCACAGGGATAGTGTTCTAGTTCAGCAGGTGGGACCAGTTCATCCCTGTGTGGGTGGGACCAAAGCTGGGCATTCTAAACCCTCTGGGCCATTGCCCAGAACTGTTCCCAATGGCCCATTGGCAGCAGCTGCCCAGGGCACAGCTGAGCCCTCAGGCTGGGAGCTGGCTGGGAAAGAAGCCTGGCAGAGGAGCTGGGAGAACTGCCCTGCAGGGACTCCTTGGCACCTCCACACCCACCTGAGGGCTCAGCTCTGCCCATGGGCCAGCAACCATTCCAAAATCCCCCCTGACTGCCAGAGTCAGATCCCCCAGTGTGGAACTCCCTGCCCTGGGGGAGGCACTGGGGGCTCCCACCCAAACCTGAGGGGACAGAGTCTTGGGGTTTGGGGGCTTTGGGAACCTCTTGTTGGATCCAGAGGAGGAGCAGATCCTCAAAAGGAGGAGCCCACCACTCTCCACCAGACTGTGCCATCATCTGCACCAACAGCTTTGTCCCTTCCTTTTCCTTTGGAGTCAGGGGACCCATGTGGGGCTCAGCACAGGGGCCACCAAACCCCCCTGTGTTTGTGCCCTGGGGGTGGGTTACACTGCTGGGTTTGGGGGTTAAACCCAATTTCTCTTTGTGCCATTGCATTCATTGTAATATTGTCATTAAATTGGAACTCTGACTTATAATCTCTTTGTGTTGGGTTTGTTTCTCCTGCTGGTTTACCTTTAAACCAGCACAGATGGGCACCTGGCACAAGGATGGGCACCTGGCACAGGGATAGCAAAGGCTCCCTGAGCTGCTCCTCTCCTGCCTGCCCATGGGTGGGTCTCCCCTGCAAAATTCCTGCCCCTCAAGCAGGGTGGGCACAGTTCTGGGCATGGCCATGAATGGAAAAGAGCACGAGGGGTTTGGTGGACAGGGCTTGGAGAAGGGAATGTGTCTGGAGATCAGGGGATGTGTCTGAGAGATCAGCTGCTGGAGCAGTGGATGGAGGGCAGAAGTGTCCCCTCATCAAAGCAGGTGTGTTTATATAACCACAGGATCATGAAATTGCTAAGGTTGGAAAACTCTTAATGTCATCCAGTCCAACTATTCCCCTGGCACTGCCCCCTAAACCATGTCCCCAGGTGCCACATCCATGCATTTCTGGAACACTCCTAGGGCTGGGGACTCCACCACTGCCCTGGGCAGCCTGTGCCAATGCCAGAACCCTTCCTGTGAACCATTTTGTTCCTAATATCTAATCTAAACCTCCCTGGTGAGTTTGCAGGACTCATGCCCCCTTTCTGGGGGTTCTGGCAGCCAAACAGGACCATTTTTCTTCATGAAACACCTGGACAAACTCTGGGTGGGGCAGAGCTGACACCAGAATGGGGAGCTGGCGATGCCCAAGGTGCCACCACTCTGGTCCCTGTTACTTGCTGGGGTGGGGTTTGGACTCATCCTCATGGGTTGGGTCCTGCTTTTTACCCAGAGCTGAACAACTAGACATGCTGCCAGAGCCACATCTGGCTGGGGACAGGAGCCAGCCCAGGGGGCACCAGCTGGGGCACAGACCCCTGTGTGCCCTGACTGGCTGAGGGAAGTCTGGGCCCTGCAGGAACCCAAAGGGAGGGCACTCAGCAAGGCCTGCCCTCTCACTGGCACTGCGAGGGGCATCTTTGCTGCTCTCCAGCCAAAAAAATTCACACCAGGGCAGCAGCACTTCCAGGTGGGTCCTCCAAGGAAAGCCCCAGGGGTGGGGTGGGAGCTGTGCAGCTCCTCATGGGCACTGCCCTGGCTTGGAGGGGGCACACCAGTCTGGGCTTGGGGGGAGGAAGGTTTTAGGGGAGCCTGTGGAGGGGTGGGCAGAGGGACAGGGATGCTGCAGTTCCTGAAATGCAGGTGGGACTTGCTCCGGGAGCTGGGCACAGGTGGCACTGAGGCTGTGCCAGCACAGACACAGGGAAGGGAGGGCATGGAGCAGGACAATCCTGCTGCTGTGGGAGGTGGGAATGGGTGAGGAAGGGGGTCTCGCTGCAGGAGGGTGAGGTGTGGGGTGGTCAGTCCTGCATGTGGCCATTTCTCCACCTTCCAACCCTGTGCCGTGGCTGCACCAGGCTCTGTGCCAAGGGAGCTGCAGACCCCTCAGCCCCACTCCCAGCCACCCAGAGGACCCCCCAGGCTCTACCTTCTCCTCCAGGGCTGCCATCCTCTCCTTGAGGTGCAGCTGCAGCCGCTCGTTGGACTCGCTCAGCAGCCGGTCCACGGTGTCCGAGAGCCGCTTGTTGTGCTCCTCGTTCATCTTCTCCCTCTGGCGGGCCTGGCACAGCAAACAGGGGCCTTCAGTACCCCCTGTGCCACCCCTTGCCTGCTGTGGGCTTAGGCCAAGCTTCTGGGGACAAATCCACCCCTTTGGTGAGGCTCATCTGGTTTCTCCCACCTCCCAGCTGGGAGTGGGCAGGAGAGAGGACAGGATTCAGGGACATCCTGCCTGACCCTCCAGAACCATCCCCCTGGGCATTGTTCTGTGCCACACTGGGGCACATTCCAGAGCCCAGGGCATGCCAAACCCCTGGATTTGCAAATGCCCAGGAAATGGGCATCACAGGTCCTGTATGCACACCCCAATGGCCAAGGAGCAGAGCAGGGACTGGCATAGCAGCTCAACCTCCCCTGCCCTTTGGATCCTGCTGATCCAGGCCTGGGGGAAGAGCTGCTGGAGCCACCCCTTCCACCCTTCATTTGGGGTCCCAGCCTGACCCAGGGGGAGAGGCTGGGAGAGGAGTTAGTGTGGAATGTTCACAGCAAGACTTGGATGCCTGGGAAAGGGGGCAATCAGAGCAGGGAGGGCCACCAGCTCCGGTGTGGCTCCAGTTTGAGAGATCCGAAATGCTGAAGGATTACCCATCCTGCTTCAGAAACATTGGCAAGCCAGGTGTGCCCAGGCATCCAGGTGTGCCCAGGTATGTGGGCACCAAGGGAAGGGGAGCCAAGGCTGGATGAGGACACTGACCCTGGCCAGCTCCTGGTTCTTCTCCTCCAGCTGAGTCTCCAGCTGCCGCAGATGCTCCTCGATGCTCCCATGCCTCTCTTCTGCCTGGGAAAAGCAGAGCAGCCCTCTGGGGTGGTGCTCCCCAAATCCAGGAGGGTCTTCCTGCCTTTCCTGGGATGCAGCACGCCAACAAGGGCTCACTGTGAGCCCAAAGCAGCCCTGCCAGTGCCGTGGCAGGAGGTGGACGTGTCCTGAGAGGGACATCCCAGCACCCACCTCTCCCTCCAGGCCTGCACCCTCCCACATTCAGCCCAGTGCTTCCTCTTCCTCTTCTTCCCAGAGTCAGCCCAGCACAAACCAAAGCCCATCCACACCAAGAGGGCCATGTCTGCCCTGGAGAGAGGGGCTAAGGGCAGGGAGCAAACCCCAGGGGTGGAGGACACACAGAGAGCTTTAAAAGTGGTGCCTTGTCCCTGCAGCCACAGGGATGGCAGAGGACAGAAAAGTCACAGCTGGGAAGGAGAATGGGGTGCCTTGGGCTGCCAGGGGCTCCAGCTTCTGGCTGCTGCCCTCCCCTCTGCCTCTGCCCCCCGTGCCCCCTTGCCTTGGTGAGGGCAGCGATGCGCTGGGCCAGCTCCGCTTCCACCTCAGGCAGCGTCTCCGCCTTCCGCATCGTCTGCTGCAGCTTCTGCTCCGCCAGCTCCAGCAGCTCCTGCAGGTGCCTGGCCTTCTCCTCACACTGTGGGGCAGCCAGTATGGGTGCCTGGCACCAAGGCCTGCCCACCTGGCCCACCCCCAGCACCCACTTCTGCCCCCCAGGTGCCCCGGGAGTGTTTGGGTACCTGGCGGTGCAGGGACTCCTTGTTGGCCAACTCGTTCTCCAGCTTGTCATTGAGGTCGTGGATGGAGGTGGCCTCTCGCTGGGCTGCCAGGTAGCGTTTCTCCAGCGTGGTGATCCTCTCCTCCATGTCCTCCTTCTGGGCCAGGGCCTGGGGAACACCACATCCTGCTCTGTGAGCAGCACTTTGGGAATAACTGGGCCACCCCGAGTCTGAGAACACAGGGAAACTCCTCCTTCAGGCAGGGATGAGGGAAGGAGAGTGGGACAGAGATGAAGGGAGAGTCAAGCAGTCCCACGAAAACCTTCTAGCAAGGACACAGCTCACTGCCCCAGGTCTGTAGCACAGCTGAGACTGCTTGGGTGTCCCAGTTCAGCAGGTGGGACCAGTTCATCCCTGTGTGGGTGGGAACAAAGCTGGGCATTCTAAACCCTCTGGGCCATTGCCCAGAACTGTTCCCAATGGCCCATTGGCAGCAGCTGCCCAGGGCACAGCTGAGCCCTCAGGCTGGGAGCTGGCTGGGAAAGAAGCCTGGCAGAGGAGCTGGGAGAACTGCCCTGCAGGGACTCCTTGGCACCTCCACACCCACCTGAGGGCTCAGCTCTGCCCATGGGCCAGCAACCATTCCAAAATCCCCCCTGACTGCCAGAGTCAGATCCCCCAGTGTGGAACTCCCTGCCCTGGGGGAGGCACTGGGGGCTCCCACCCAAACCTGAGGGGACAGAATCTTGGGGTTTGGGGGCTTTGGGAACCTCTTGTTGGATCCAGAGGAGGAGCAGACCCTGGACAGGAGGAGCCCACCACTCTCCACCAGACTGTGCCATCATCTGCACCAACAGCTTTGTCCCTTCCTTTTCCTTTGGCCTCAGGGGACCCACGTGGGGCTCAGCACAGGGGCCACCAAACCCCCCTGTGTTTGTGCCCTGGGGGTGGGTTACACTGCTGGGTTTGGGGAGCAAAACTAATTTCTCTTTATACCATTGCATTCATTGCAATATTTTTTATTAAATTGTAACTCTGGTTTATAATCCCATTTGTGTTGAGTTCCTGCTGGTTTACCTTTAACAGCACACTGGGACCTTGGGGAAATCCTGCTGGTGGGCTTGGGAACACCCTCCCAAACTGGGGAACACCCTCCCAAACTGGGGAACACCCTTCCAAACTGGGGAACACCTGCAGGCAGCAGGAGTTCCAACCCTTCCCAGCCTGGCAGCTGCTGGGCAGGTCCCTGGCCAGGCCTGGCTCAGCAGAAGGCCGTGCCTCACCTCTCGGAGGTCCCTCTGGTATTTGCTGCTCATCTCCTCGGATTTGATGAGGTCCTTCCTGGCAGTGCCCAGGTCCTCCTCCAGCTCGGCCACGCTGGCTGCCAGCGCGGAGATGCGCTCCTTGGCCTGTACCACCTCGAAGTTCTGCTTCTCCAGGAGCTCCTGCAGCTCCACCACCCTCCCAGCCTCATCATCCGGGTGCACGGAGCCGTTGGAGAGCCGCTGCAGGAGGGACACGGTGCCAGGCTGTGCCCGGGCTCTGGCTTGGCCTGTGGCCACACCATAGGGCAGTGTGGCCACCCAGGGACCAGTGAGGGAGTGGGAGTGGACACACAGAGCTCTGAGGCCCCACCAACAGCCTCCTCCAGCCAGGGATGAGGCTTCCTATGGGCACCATGGGATAGGGATGCCTGAGGGCTTCCTGGGAAGTTCTCCCTGCCCATGGTAGAGGGATTGGAGTAAGAAGGTCTTTAAGGTCCCTTTCAACCCAATCCAGTCTCAGGTTGGAATGAGAAGGTCTTTAAGGTCCCTTCCAACCCAATCCAGTCTGGGACTCTGTAATTTCTGGGAAGCAGAGCCCATAGGAGCATCCCAACACAAATTCCCCTCTGCTCAGAAATGGCCCATCCACCAGGAAGGGCATTTTCCAGGGGGGGTTGGAGAAAGGTTTCCAGCACTCTGGAGCTGTCACAAGGGGATTGGAGAAACGAGGATCCCCCTGAGCATGGCCAGAGAAGGGGCTTCTGGGGCTCTCACCTTCCAGGGGAGCTTCGGTGCCGCTTCCTTGGGCTCCTCCCGCTCTCCCGTCGGCACCTCCCGCATGGTGCCCTGCTGGAGAGTTGCCACCTGCATGGCACAGGAGCAGGGCATGGGGCACAGCAGGACATGGGCCACAGCTGAGGCCACTCCTGCTCCCTGCTGGCTCCCTCCACTGCCAGGCAGCAAGTGCTGTGAGGGACCAGAGCGATGGGCACTGGTGAGGTCACATCCAGTCCTGGGGGCAGTTCTGGACATGGAGGGGCTGGAGTGTGTCCAGGGATGGGAATGGGGCTGTGGAAGGGGCAGGAGCAGCAGGAGGGGCTGAGGGAGCTGGAGGGGCTCAACTGGAGAAAAGGAGGCTCAGGGGGGACCTTCTCCCTCTCCAGGATTCCCTGCCAGGAGGGGGAGCTCGGGGGGGTCGGGCTGTGCCCCAGGAACAGGGACAGGAGGAGGGAACGGCCTCAGGCTGGGCCAGGGCAGGGGCAGGGGAGATACTGGGAATTTTTTTTCATGGAAAGGGTAGTCAGGTCCTGCCACAGCTGCCCAGGGCAGGGGTGGAGTCCCCATCCCTGGAAGTGTTCAACAAACAAGTGGATGTGACACTTCATTATATGGTTTAGTGGCCCATGTTTGGCCAAAGGTTGGACTTGATGGTCTTGGAGGTCTTATCCAACTTTAATGATTTCATGATTCCAAGAGAAGAGGAAGGCAGAGGGGCTGTGAAGGTGAGCCCTGAGCACTGAGGGAGGTTTTCCTGGTGAACCCTCAGGGATCTGAGTGCTCCATCCCAGGTTTCCCAACTAGTCTGAAGACAGACAGACTCCAAACTCTGCATGAGAAGCAGGGGATAAATTCTGCCATCATGTCCTGCTCTGATGGGGGAGAATGGGAATGGTCCCTGCAAGGTGAGGGACCTGAGACCTTGGGGAATTACCACAACACTTCTCCAGGGAACTGGAAAGAGGAGCAACACTTGGCCAAGCCAAGGGATGGCCCCTTCCTTTGGGCAGCAGTGGCTGGACATAAACTTCAGGAAGGAAAACAAGGTTGATGTCTCTCCAAGAACATCCGATCCCTGGGAGTGTCCGAGGCCAGGCTGGATAAACTTGGAGCAACCTGGTCCAGTGCAAAGTGTCCCTGTCCATGGCAGGGGGTGGGGATGGATGGACTTTAAAGTTCTTCCAACCCAAACCCTTTTGGGCTTCTGGGATTCTAAGATGAAAAGGGTTGGAGGTTGGGGACAGCAAAGTTCCTGTTCAGGGCTCCAGTGAGGAAGGAGGTGTGGGATGCCAGGGGAGGTGCTCAGAGCAGAGGCTGGGTCTCCTCTGAGGGAAAATTCACCCTCAGTTCCCTGAAATGACTCAGATTCAGGTGGGTTTTGGTCAGTGAAATGAACTTCAAACACAAAAGAACAGGAGAAACCTCCCCTGTGAGACAAAGGTTTTCAGAATCTTTCCAAGGTTCCCTCAAAGACAGAAAATCCTTTGTGTGAACAGCAAATTGAGGGTAAAAACCTCCCACCAAAGACACCCAAACACCATCTCTTCTTTTTGCATGACCATCTGAGGTGACATTTG
Organism: Pithys albifrons albifrons; assembly: GCF_047495875.1. NCBI lineage: Eukaryota > Metazoa > Chordata > Aves > Passeriformes > Thamnophilidae > Pithys > Pithys albifrons. The sequence continues at coordinate 169,468 of NC_092485.1, forward strand.
AGCAAAGGTAACCTGAATTCTCAAATGCCACAATGGGGAGCAGCTCCAGTGCCCCAGGAGGGGCCCAGGAGGGCTGCCCAGGTGCCCCTCACCTGCCGATGGGCATCCACCAGCTGCTCCTCCAAGGTTGCCACCCGCTCCAGGGCTGCTCTCAAGCGTTCCCTGACCTGCATGGGTGGGAAACAATGGGAAAGGCCATCACTGATCCAGGAGGAGGATGCCCAGGAGCCAGGCAAGCTCCCAGCCCCGGCTCAGGTGGATCCACAGGCTCAGGATCATCCGTGGGGGAGAAAAAGTGTGTTGGAGAGGAAGAACCTGGGCCACCTCTTGGAGATCTATGGCCAGGACAGCCTGGACAGCAAAGGAAGGAGATACTTGAGGGAAATGAATCAGGAGGATCAAGAATCATAGAGCAAAGACTGAGCCAGGGTGCCAAATGCCAGCCCCCAGCACCACCCCAAGACCCAGGGTGCCAAATGCCAGCACCCACCACCATCACCCCATGACTGACCCAGGCCCCACCACCACCTCCACCCCATAACTGACCCAGGCCCCACCACCACCACCCCATAACTGACCCAGACCCCTTGACAGACACAGGGTGCCAAATGCCAGCACCCACCACCATCACCCCATGACTGACCCAGGGAAGTTCCCAACAGCCTCAAACCCAGAGCAGCCCCTTGGCAGCCCCAAAGTGCAGCCTTTGGACATCCAAGCCCTTCCTCCTGAGGGACCCCACTCCACCCGCCCACCTTAACAGCAGAACGTGGCATCCTGGTGGGAGGGAGCTGAGGGCTGGGAGAAGGTGGAGCTCTGAGCAGGAGAGGCCCCAGCAGCCACTCTCACCTTTTCATCCAGTGCTTTGTGATGCTCAAAGAGTGACTTGAGAGCCTTGAGCACCTCGACCTCACTGGAGACCCCAGATGGACTCTGGGCCTGCCGCTTGACCACGGTCATCCTGAGGGAGCGCTCATGCCTCGACACCAGGCACTCCAGGTGCTCCAGCAGGAGCTGCAGGAGGGCAGTGTGAGGGGCAGTGCCCGGGCTGTGCCCACACTGCCCAGGCTGGCAGCAGGTCCCTGCTTACCCGGGTGTTGTTGCGCTCGGCTTTCAGCTCTGAGATCTCCTCCTCCCGCTCCAGGAGCTGCTCCCGGCACGCGCTGAGCTCCCGGGTGAGCGTCGCGAACTCCTGCGGGCATCGGGGCCGGGGGTGGGCACAGGGCCGGGGAGCGGCGCTCCAGCCACACCGCTGGCACCGGCACGGAGCAGCTCCCAGCGAGCCCCCCCAGGGACAGGGGAACAACAGGGAATGGAACCCAACCAGGGAGAGGGGAGGGAATGTCAGGGAATGGAACCCAACCAGGGAGAGGGGAGGGAATGTCAGGGAATGGAACCCAACTAGAGAGAGGGAATTTCTGGGACTCAAACCCAACCAGTGAGAAGGAACAGCACACAACACCAGTGAGAAGGGAATGTCAGGGAATCGAACCCAGCCACGGAGAGGGGAATGTCAAGGAATAGAACCCAATCAGAGAGAGGGAATGTCAAGGAACAGAATCCAGACAGTGAGAGGGGAATGTCAAGGGATTGAACCCAACCAGAGAAATGGAACATCAATGAATAACCCAACCAGTGAGAGGAGAGGGAACGTCAAGGAATCAAACCCAGCCAGTGAGAGGAGAGAGAATGTCAAGGAATAGAACCCAATCAGTGAGAGGGAATATTAAGGAATTGAACCCAAGAGTGGGAGGGAATTTCAGGGAATGGAACCCAATCAGTGAGAAGGGAATGTCCAGGAATAGAGTCCAACCAGCAAGAGGGAATTTCAGGGAATAGAACCCAATCAGTGAGAGGGGAATGTCAAGGAATCAAACCCAACCAGTGAGAGGGAACGTCAAGGAACCTGTGGAGAAGCACATTCCAAGCCTCGTTCCTGGCTTCTCTAAGTGCTTTGGACAAAGAAAGATGCAGTTTCCCAATATTTACCCATTTGGTGTCCAATGACACAAGAAACTACTCTACAGCTCCAGAGGTGCTCGATGGCATTTAAAGCTTCCCAGTCAAGGCCACCAGCATGTCCCCATTCCCACTGTCCCCTTGATGCAGAGGACCCACCTTGGAGCACCCCATGAGGCTCAAACTCACCACAAAGCCACAGCCAGCTGGGATGAGTCCCCTGGCCCTCAGCCAGCCTCTGTTGTGGCCTCAGGACCTGGAATCACCCAAAACCTCCCTCCAAAAGAAAGCAAGACCTGCCCAAGTCCAGTACATGGAGCTCCATTGAGCTTCTTATGGAATTCCAGTGAGAGGGATGGGGCACAGCAGGACACGTGGCAGGTGCCCCCAAGAGGTGGCAGCCAGCAAGGAAAAGCCCAGAGCAAAGCCAATGGAGAGCTGCAGAGCCAGCACATCCCTTGGGATGGGCTCCTGGGAAACACCCATCACCCTTGTGGCTGTGCCAGAGGGGAAAGGAAACTCCCCCCGAAGTTCCTGGGAGGCAGGAGGCTTCATTTTCCCTTCAAAAATGAAAGTCCAGCACCTGAGGGAGCCCAGGAGCATCTCCCACTTCTGCCAGTTGCTCTTTCAGTCCCTGAAAGTGGTGCCAGTACCAGGAGACATTTTGCAGCTGGGATTTTTAAGGGTGAAAAATGCAAATGTGGAAACGAGGCATGAATTTACAGTTTCACAGTGTTGTGGAGAAGGGTTTGAAAAGGCAAAGGGTTTCAGAAGAAGCTGAGAAGGATTTGGTGGAGCATTAACAAACCAAATTTCCACCGGGGGCTGAGAGCTGCTTCACAGGATGAAATTCTCTATCACTTTAATTTTCAGGTTACACAAATAAAAACCCTTCAAGCCAATGCGAAACATTGAGGCTTAGGTTGAACCAAATGCTCTGCTCAGCTCCAAGTGGAACCTCCTGCAAGAGCTGAAGCTCCAAGAAATCGAGAGCCTTTTCATCCCTGTTGGTCCCAACCAGGCTTTCCCTCTCCCTTCCCACCCCAAACCTCTCTGCTCTGGGGTTTGGTGCTGGATCTGGTGATGCAGAGATTCCACAGGGGGGCAGGCACCTGGCTCAGCACAACGTGGGGCAAGGGAAGGAGTCACTGTCCATTTAAGCAACTGCTTTGGTGCCCCTCACCTGCCTCAGGATGCCCCTCAGCATCCTCACTCTGGCATCACCCCAGGGCATGAGTTCTTGTTCCATCCCAGACCCACTTCTGTCTCCATCCCTTCCCCAGAGAACTCTCCAGCTCTGGGCTCATCCCTGTCATCATTCCTTCCATAGGGGTCACTCCAGCCCTGGGCTCATCCCTGACCCCATCCCTTCCCCATTTGAGACCTGGTGTCATTCCTGTCCCTATCACTTCTCCAAGGATCACTCCAGTCCCAGGATCATCCCAGTCCTGGGGTTTCCCCTCTTCCCATCCCTCCCACAGTGACCACTCCAGACCCGGGGTCATCCCTCTCCCCATCAGTTGTCCCCCAAATCCCTCACAATGCCCAGAACCTCCATCCCCACCCTCTGCCATGCCCAGCAGGCTCCATCCCACACTCATTCCCTGCCCATCCCACACTCATTCCCTGCCCATCCCACACTCGCTCTCTGCCCATCCCACACTCATTCCCTGCCCATCCCACACTCATTCCCTGCCCATCCCACTCCCTGCCCATCCCACACTCGCTCCCTGCCCATCCCACACTCGTTCCCTGCCCATCCCACACTCGCTCCCTGCCCATCCCACACTCGCTCCCTGCCCATCCCACACTCGTTCCCTGCCCATCCCACACTCGCTCCCTGCCCATCCCACACTCGCTCCCTGCCCATCCCACACTCACTCCCTGCCCATCCCACAGCCCAGCTCCTCTGGGAACCTGCTGCACCAACGCGGCTCTTCCAGGAGCCAAATCCTTCCTGCCTGTGGGATCCCTGCTCAGTGGGATCCTGGCTTGGTGGGATTCTGGCCTAGTGGTGGGATCCCAAATCAGTGGGATCCCAGCATGGTTGGATCCCTGCTCAGTTGGATCCCAGATCAGTGGTGGGATAACGGATTAGTGGGATCCCTACTCAGTGGTGGGATCCCCCATCAGTGGGATCCCTGCTCAGTAGTGGGACCCCAAATCAGTGGGATCCCGAATAATTTGGATCTCGAATCAGTGGGATCCCGAATAATTTGGATCCCTGCTCAGTGGGATCCCGGCTCGGTTGGATCCCGGCTCGGCACAGCCCGGCCACACGTGCGTGTCCTGCCGGGTTATGCAATCGCTGAGCAGCTCCGGAGCATCCTGAGCATCCCTGCGGATTAACCCGGGCTGGGAATGCCGCTGAGAGGAGGCGGCAGCGAGAGGTGCCTGCGCATCGCTGGCTGCTCGGATTTAGGGAAACGTCACTCCCAGTCCCTCAGGATGCCCAGGGACAGGCAGCCAGGCTTAGGAAGCTCAGGAACAGCATCCCGGCAGCCGTGGTGGCCCCGGGAATGTCCCCCAGCAGCGCCGGGAGGGGATACATCGGTTTGGGCTCTTCCAGCACTGGGGCAGGAACGCTGTGGGATCCAAAGCCCCCGGATCTGCTGTGCCCCGGGGCTGGCATGGAAAACACTGTGGGCACTGACGTGGGCACTGGAGTGAACGGGGCAGCGTGGGGTGGATGGGACGAGGCAGGGGAGGCAGCAGGGGAAGGGATGCCACGCTGGGCACGGCGATCTGCAGGACTCTGCCCTCCTCTGGGGCGGGCAGACTGTGCCCACAATCAGACTTTCATCCCCAAAGAGGGGATTTAAAGGGAGAAAATCCGCTGGGGAGGGCCGAGCAGCCCCCACTGCAATAGCCGGTCAGACGCAGAGCTGTGCCCACCCAGTGCCCTCGGGGTGCCCCTGCCCGAGCCCCCCATCCCGGCGGGATTGGCTCGTTGGATCCCGCCCTGGGCATCCCATCATCCCACGGAAAATCAAAGAGCCCGCGGGGTCCGGGGAAACGACCGCAAAAAAAGGAACATTTACAGCAAAAATAGCAAAGCCCCTGTGGCGAGATGGGACGGCAGAGGGTGAGCCGAGGCCGCGGGGCCTCCTTGGGATGCCTCGGGAATAAAAAAATAGGAATAAATCAATTCAGCACCCGCCTGGAGCTGCTGCCCCAGCCCTGGGTGTACCAGGTGCCAGCGCTGCCACCTCGCTCTGGGCCACTGGTGGCCACCACATCCACAGAGTGCCAGTGTCCAGCATCCCAGGGAAGTTGGGATAAAGAGGATCCAGATGGTTTTCCTCTGCCCTGGCCGTGGCCAGGAGACTCCCAGGCAGGGCAGAGGCGCCTGCCCCTGGCTCAGATAAGCTCTTGGATAAGCAGGGACACCTATAAACAGATTAGAAAGTGAAGGAGAGATGCCTGATCTTCAGTCAGAGGAGGGATGATGAGGAACAGCCCTCGGAGTCCGTGGAAGCCTCGTGGAAGCCCAACAGCCCAGGAAAAGTGGCTAATTTGGATGAAAACCAAACCACCCCCAGCCCGACTGGCTGGGCTCAGTCCCAAGCCCGGGGTGAAAAAGGGAGCAGGGAGGGGATGGTGTTTTCTCTGTCAGAGCAGCAAGGGACACCCAAAGCACCACCCAAGGTGTTGGGATGGGAGGCTGTGGATCAGGTGTTCAGTCAACACCAGGAATGTTGGGGGTCTGGGGTGGCATCAGTGGGGAGGGCATAGGGAAGAGCTGGAGGGCAGCCAGAAACCAACCACGTGGAGATGGCTGGGAGAGCAAGGAGAGGTTTAGAAAGCTCAGGGGGAGAAGAATCATGGGATGAAAAAGCGGAAATGCAAAGTCCTCAACCCAGAGTCACCTCCTGGTGGGCACAGACGGATGCAACAAATACAAGGAGCAAAATTCCTGTTTGTGGCAGGAGTGTGGCTGCAAAATTCCTGTTTGTGGCAGGAGTGTGGCTGCAAAATTCCTGTTTGTGGCAGGAGTGTGGCTGCTGCTCCAACACCCCGAGCCTGGGAACAAAGCGGCTCCAGCTGCAGATTAATGGCATTTGAAAGCCCCTCATTGCAGTGATTGCTCCTGATGGTGGGAAGGTGGGAAGGATGGGAAGGTGGGAAGGATGGGAAGGTGGGAAGGAGGGAAGGTGGGAAGGTGGGAAGGATGGGATGGTGGGAAGGAGGGGAAGGTGGGAAGGAGGGGATGGTGGGAAGGAGGGGAAGGTGGGAAGGAGGGGAAGGTGGGAAGGTTGGGAAGGTGGGAAAGTGGGAACGTGGGAAGGATGGGAAGGTGGGAAGGATGGGAAGGTGGGAAGGAGGGAAGGATGGGAAGGAGGGAAGGTGGGAAGGAGGGAAGGTGGGAAGGATGGGAAAGTGGGAAGGTGGGAAGGTTGGGAAGGTGGGAAAGTGGGAAGGTGGGAAGGATGGGAAGGATGGGAAGGTGGGAAGGATGGGAAGGAGGGAAGGATGGAAAGGTGGGAAGGATGGGAAGGTGGGAAGGTGGGAAGGATGGGATGGTGGGAAGGATGGGAAGGAGGGAAGGTGGGAAGGATGGGATGGTGGGAAGGTGGGAAGGATGGGAAGGTGGGAAGGTGGGAAGGATGGGAAGGTGGGAAGGATGGGATGGTGGGAAGGATGGGAAGGTGGGAAGGATGGGAAGGTGGGAAGGATGGGAAGGATGGGAAGGTGGGAAGGTGGGAAGGATGGGATGGATGGGATGGTGGGAAGGATGGGAAGGTGGGAAGGAGGGAAGGTGGGAAGGATGGGATGGATGTCCGCACCGGGAATTCCGCGCTGCTGACTCAGCACCCAGGGATGGAGCCCCACCCAAGGTCTGTCCCTGCTGGGTGCTGGCAGGGGACCACCCTGTGTGTGCCAGGGTGGTGCAGGATGAGGAGGAAGCCCCACATCAGAGCCCGGGGGATAAGCACAATGTGTAGCAGGGGATTACAAAGATTAAATCCTGTCGGGTAAACCCAGGGCTCCCACCATTACCCACCCCCAGCACTGGGCACAGGCACGTCCTGGACCTCTTGGCTGCAGCACTGGCACTCTGAGGGACCATCCATGGGGAACTGGTGCCTTCCCTTCTCAGCATGTGGTCAGGAGGTGTATTTCCACCTGGGATTGCTCAAAGAGCAAACAGGAATTCAATATCTCACTGTCCTGCTATTGTGGGAGCACATCCAGCTCCAGTGGTTCAACACCCTCTTTATCTCCCCAAAACCTGAAGACACTTTCCCAGTGGGTGTTTTCTCCCTTCCTGAAGGTGCTGAGGCTCCTATTTTCAGGCTGTTCTTCTCAAGTTAACTCTCAATATATTTTTAAGTTCAATGGGAAGAATTTGCGAGGTTGTTTGATGTCAGGACTCCCCTCAGCTCCTGAGTGACCTTCATGGAGCTCAGAGAGTCTTGAGGTCTCTACTCACCCCCCAAAAGGCCAGTTCCCATCTCCCTGGCAGCCCCAAGAGGCAGTGAAGGCACAAGCAGAGCAGGGCCAGGATGGATGAACAGTGAGAGGTTTCCATCTTTGAAATCTGGGAGCCTGTTTTCCCCTGACACAGCCTGGGGACAGGGACTCCTGCCAAACCCCCAGGACGTCCATCCCAGGACAGGGAGGAGTTCCACAGTTCCATTCCAGCACAGGACTCCACCCTGGGAACACATCTGGACAAACCTGGAGCCCTGAGTGTCACATCAGGGAAGTTCTGGCCAGGTGGGGGTTGGTCTCTTCTCCCAGACACTCAGCAATAGGACAAGGGGGCACGATGGGCTCAAGCTCTGCCAGGGGAAATTGAAGTTGGAGATCAGGAAAAAACTCTTTGCAGAGAGAGTGCTCAGGGATTGGAATGGGCTGCCCAGAGAGGGGGTGGATTCCTCATCCCTGGAGGTTTTTAACTGAGCTTGGCCGTGGCACTGAGTGCCATGATCTGGTAAAGGGACTGGAGTTGATGATCTCAGAGGTCTTTTCCAACCCAGTTGATTCTATGATTCTGTGATTCTGTGATCCTGGGGTGGCACCTACCCCCAGGAGCTGGATGAGTAAGCAGGAGGGGGCAGAGGAGCAGGCCAGGGCTTTGGGGGGCTGCTGAGGGCACCCAGCCCCCCCTCAGGGGCTGGTCCTTGGCCCCAGCTCCCTGCAGTGTGGGGAGGGCAGCAGGGCTGGGGCCGGAGCTTTCAGCCCGATTAAGTCGCATTCAGTGCTCCACATGAATAAATAAATCATGTAAGAAGCATTAGGGCAGCTTAGTGTGCCCAGAAAGCGCCCCGGGGTTCTGCCTTTTGGGGGCTGAGGGCATGGGCAGGGGGTGGGGGTGGCAGGGCCACGTGGCACAGGGAAGGGGCAATGGGAGCTGCAGGCAGGAGCATCCATGGAGCATCCCCTGCCTGCCCCATAGATGGACACAATCCCTGCCTGCCCCATGGACTGGCACATCCCCTGCCTGCCCCATAGAGAGGCACATCCCCTGCCTGCCCCATGGATGGGCACATCCCCTGCCTGCCCCATAGAAAGGCACATCCCCTGCCTGCCCCATGGATGGGCACATCCCCTGCCTGCCCCATAGAAAGGCACATCCCCTGCCTGCCCCATAGAGAGGCACATCCCCTGCCTGCCCCATGGATGGGCACATCCCCTGCCTGCCCCACAGACTGGCACATCCCCTGCCTGCCCCATGAAAAAACACATCCCTTGCCTGCCCCATAGAAAGGCACATCCCTTGCCTGCCCCATAGAGAGGCACATCCCCTGCCTGCCCCATGGATGGGCACATCCCCTGCCTGCCCCATAGACTGGCACATCCCTTGCCTGCCCCATAGAGAGGCACATCCCCTGCCTGCCCCATGGATGGGCACATACCCTGCCTGCCCCATGAAAAAACACATCCCTTGCCTGCCCCACAGACTGGCACATCCCTTGCCTGCCCCATAGAGAGGCACATCCCCTGCCTGCCCCACCGACTGGCACATCCCCTGCCTGCCCCATAGAGAGGCACAACCCTTGCCTGCCCCACGGACTGGCACATCCCTTGCCTGCCCCATGGATGGGCACATCCCCTGCCTGCCCCATAGAGAGGCATATCCCCTGCCTGCCCCACAGACTGGCACATCCCCTGCCTGCCCCACACGTGATTCTGCACCCCACACACATTCCCTGCCTGTCCCTTTGAATCCCATGCAGGCACAGCAGCATCCAGGTGCCCCCGTGCCCTGAAGGGATGCAGTGCCACAGTGCCACCCTCCCTCCATGCCATCTGTGAGAAGGCTCTTCGGGGATTCAACCCTGTGGGAGGCCCCACCCCGATGAAAGGGTTTCCCCCAGCAATCCAGCTTGGATCCCATCCCAACACATCGCAGGGAGCTCCCGGGCAAAAGGGCTCACAGACACGGAGGAAGAAGATGGCACAGACCCGCAGGATGCCACACACAGTGCCCGAGGAAGGGACCCGCCGCCTCCCCCTTACCTGGTACATGTACATGGTGGGATTAATCCCATTGGGCAGGTGAGAATCTTTGGATTTGCTCCCCGTTTTCATGCCAAGCCCTCATCTCCCGGGGTCGGGGGGCACAGCGGGCAGTGCCCTGCCCAAGCAGGGTCGGGCAGGGCAGCAGGAAGCAGCGAGAATTCCCCATGAGATGACACCCCGCTGGTCACATCCCGGCAGAGCTGGGCACCCAGCAGGGCACCCAGTTTGCGTGCCCTGACCCAGTTTGCTCCGAGTGCACTCTGCCCGTGCCGAGGCTCCGCTGCCAGGGATAAATCCCTGCGCTCCCTTAATCCCGGCGGGGCGGGCACGGAGCGCCAGGGTGACCTGGCTTGCTCCCTCTGGAATGCTGGCACAGGGGCGGGGAGCAGAGGGCACCAAGCCCCCCCCAGCACATGGTGGTGGTGGCTCTGGGTGCACCCAACACTTGGCAATGTCCCAGCACATCTCTGAGGATCAGGAGCAACTCGTGCCCAGGCACTGCCCGGTGTTTTACTCTCAGCAGAGCCAGGACCAGCCCAGCTCTGGGCATGGAGATGTGGTTTGCCTTCCTCCTGAGCTGGTTTCCCACACCCAGAGAGGAGGAGGGATGCAGAGAGCTGGGCAGCCACCAGCCTGAGCTCTGTGCCCGCCCATGCCCCCAGTTTTGATCCATTAGCCATTTCCCACCTCCCCAGGGTGCCCCAAACCTCAGCACCCTGGCAAGGAGGGTCTGAGGGCTCAGCACTGGCACAGGACAAACATCTGGAGCCTCCTGCTTCCCCCGGCTGCTGGGCTGCCCTCCACACCACACCCACCATGGAGGGGTGCAAAAGGTCCCCAAAATCCCTGTTCCCCCAAATCTGGGCCCTGGGACACTGTGCCCTGTCCCACAAGACCCTGCAGGGACCATGAGCAGCTCAGGTCCCTGTGAGGCTGATCCACCTCATCCTCTCCTGGCCTGAGAATATTTGTGGAGGCTGAGCTCAAGTCCAGGCCTCTGGAGCACCTGGAGAGGGTCCTGTAGGTGAGGAACCATGGGCAGAGCAACATGAGGAGCTCCAGTGGAGCCAAGGCAAGCCCTGACCTGCCATGCCCTGGGCTGTCTGCTAAGCACAGCCCTCTGGCAGCCTCCCTGCCCACTGCTCCCTGCAATCCCCAATGCCAACCCTGTGCCCAGCTCTGCCTCCATTGTCCCTTCTCAGGGCCAAGCTTGAGGCAAAGAAGTCCCATCACCCCAGTGGGTGATGGAGCTGAAGGACGGAGCCCTCCTGGCGTGGGGAGAGGCAGGAATGGGGCTTGCCCTCCAGCAGTGGGGAAGGTGAGGGGTTAAGGTGCCCATCTGGGGACTGTAAGTGCCACCTCAGGACCTCCTGACACCCCAAGGAGTTGGCTGGAATCCAAGCCAGATCCACTGCAGGAATGTGCCACCTGCTTCCCAGGTGCTGTCCTCAAGGGACTGTCCCCATGGGCTGGTGCAGGCTCTGCACCTGTGGGGGTGTCCTTGGGAGGGTTTTGTCCCTTCTCCAGATCCACTTCCCTGTGCACAGCAGGGATTGCCCTCCCACACCTCCCCACGTGGACTCCCAGTGAGGGGGACAAAGGAAAAGGGATGTCTAAGCTGGTTGTATCTTGGGAGAATCACAGAATGAACTGGGTCAGAAGAGACCCACGAGATCATCAAGTCCAACCCTTGATCCAACCCCACTGTGATCACCAGCCCAGGGCACTCAGTGCCACGTCCAGTCTCACCTTAAACACCTCCAGGGATGGAGAATCCACCTCCTCTCTGGACAGCCCATGCCAATGCCTGAGCACTCTCTCTGTAAAGAATTTCTATCTACTATCCAACATAAACCTCCCCTGGCAGAGCTTCAGCCCATGTCCTCTTGTTCTACTGCCTGGGAGAAGAGACCAATCCCCACCTGGGTACAATCTCCTGTCAGGGAGTTTTAGGGAGTGATGATTGGTCTCTTCCCTCAGGCAACCAACAGTAGGACAAGAGGGCACAGCTTAAGCTCTGCCAGGGGAGGTTTAGGTTGGATATAGAAAGAAATTCTTTATAGAGAGAGTGCTCAGGCATTGGAATGGGCTGCCCAGAGAGGGGGTGGGTTCACCATCCCTGGAGGTTTTAAAGATGAGACTGGACATGGCACTCAATGCCATTCCTGGTGATCACAGTGGGGTTGGATCGAGGGTTGGACTTGATGATCTCAGAGGTCTCTTCCAACCCAGCTGATTCTGTGATTCTGTGAGGTCACCTCTGAGCCTCCTCTTCTCCAGGCTAAACACCCCCAGCTCTCTCAGCCTCTCCCCACAGCACTTGTGCTCCAGTCCCTTCTCCAGCCTCGTTGCTCTTCCCTGGACCCGCTCCAGCTTTTCCTGTCCCACGAGGTGACACCAATGCGGCCAAATCAGGCCACGCTGCCCAGAGGCACATGCCCAACACCCCGAGGGCTCCGTGAAGGCTCCTGCCTGCCATGGCAGTGCCAGCCCCTCACCTGCGGCAGCGCCGAGTTGAGCTGCCTCTGGAGCTGGTCGCGCTCCCGGAGCGTCTCCTGCAGGCGGCTCTGGGTCACCGCCAGCGTCTCGCGCGTCTCCCGCAGCGTGTCCAGCAGCTTGTCCCTCTCGTCCAACATGTTCACCATCAGCTGCTCGAAGTCCGCGTCCGCCTCCGAGCCCTGCGGGGGCCCCAGCGGGTCCCCCTCGCTGATGGTGGGCATCACCTCGCACATCATGGCGCGGGACGGTCCTGCCGGTGCCTGGTGGGGTGGGCGCTGCCGAGGGCACGGCCCTGCTCACATCACCACGGGCTCCCGCGGGCCGGGGGAGCCAGGGCAGGAGGGGGCAGTGGGGTGCTGAGCGTGGAGGGATGCCCCATGCTGTCTTGCTGGGGGCTAAGCAGAGGTTGGCATCGCTCTGGTGGGGATGGAGGGATGTCCTTGGCACCGACGAGGTCCGCGCGGTCTCGGGTCCCCCCCTCGGCTGCTGTCACTGCCAGGGCCGTGTGGCACCTCCGCGCTGCCTTTGGGAGGGGCTGCAGCATCAGGGAGTGCTCAGAGCAGGGCCAAGTGACCCTTGAGGACTTGTCCCAATGGGCAGCCCAGGCTGGCAACGGCACAGGGAGGGTCCAAGGGGTATTTGGGCTGCCCGAGCATGGCTGGTGATGATGGGGAGTTCTCCTGAATGGCTGTTTCCCCCAAAGCTGGGTGAGATGGTCACTGCCCACGTGGGACTGGCACTCTGTTGGGCATCACAGCTCTTCAAACACCCAGCAGTGACCTACAAGAGAGGGGACCAGAGATTAGATCCCTCCCGCTGATTAGATCTCCTGCTGCCCCCAAAATGTGCAGGGCACCTGCCCAGACCCCTTTTGCCCCCCATCAAACCCCTCAGGACCACAGTGGGTGGGCTCAGTCCCCACAGGAATGGGTTGTGCTGGGTTGTACCACCCTGCACCCAGGATGGCATCAAGCTGCAGGGAGCAGCATCCCCAGCACCCAAAATTCTGTGATCACCTTTGGCATCCACATATCCCAGGCCAGGATGCCATGCCCTCCACGGAATGAGGCCAAGGGACCCCATGGCCCAGGTGATCTCCAGCCTCAGAGGATTTACACTGACAGAAAATCAGGTTTAAACCTGAGTTTGGCCCAAGCCTAGCATGGAGTCACAGCTACAAATGAGTTGGATGACTGGATTAATGTTGCCCTGTGCCCACCCCTCCACTGCCTGTGGCACCAACAGGACAGATGTGCTGGGGCCAGCTGTTCAGTGCCAACTGAGCTCCAGCACACCCTCCCTTGGTCAAACCTCTGCCCAGGGGATGGAGGCAGCAGCAATTCCTGCACAAGCACCATTCCCTGGCAGTGCCAGGGGTGAGAGGCTGAGGGGTGAGGCAGAGCCACCAATCTGGGCACCAGACTGGATTTAGGCTGGATTAGAGCACAGCTGGACCTGTGGGGTGATGGTGAGACCCACAGCCCACCTCCACTTCTGCAGCCCAAACCCATGGCAGACAAGGTGCCAGGTGGGCATTTCTCCTGCTCTGGGTGAGCTTCATCCCTCTACAGCGGGATGGGGGTCCCCAGCAGCGAGGGCCAGGGTGCCACTGCCACCCCAGGCGCCTTGGGGACCTGCCCACCAAACCAGACGTGGCAAGTCCAGGGTGAGGATTTGCTGGTCCAATGCTGCTTATGTGGAAGTGCCCCTTGAGATTTAAAACTTTGCAACAGATACAACACTTGAGGACAGGTCTGAATATTCCGAGGCTGTGGATGCATCTGAGGCTGCCCCATCCCTGGGAGTGTCCAAGGCCTTGGGTTGGGGGAGGTGTTCCTGTCCAGGAATGGGGAGGGATGGGTGGGATTTGAGGTCCCTCCCACCCCTGACCATTCTCTGGTTGTGTGATCTGAGCAGTTCTGGAACTGGGGGAGACACTTGGAGGCTGCTGGACAAAATCCAGGTGATTTTTGAGAATGTTTCTGTTTCCCTCTTGCTCCTAAAGAAATCCTTGGAGGGGCAGACACACCATATGAGAAGGGAATATTCGACCTGGAGATCATTGTTCCTGAAAGGTGAGTGGGCAACAACCTCCAGTTCAGATTAATTAGGAAGGAATTCTTCCCTGGGAGGGTGGGGAGGGGCTGGCATGGAATTCCCAGAGAATCCGTGGATGCCCCACCCCGGGAGTGTTCAAGGCCAGGCTGGAGCCCCCTGGGCTGTGGGAGGTTGTCCTGTCCATGGCAGGGGGTGGGATGGGATGAGATTTAAGGTCCCTCCCACCCAAACCATCTGATGATTCTATGAATATCCTTCTTTCACTTCCCTTTCAAACCAACACATGGACATAAAGGCCCTGCACACAGACCTGGCCTGGATCAGATCTGACCCTTGGACTGGGCTTAAAGCTCGTGTGTCCAGGAGCTCCTGGCCCAGCAGGGACTGTCCCCATCAAAGGCTGTGGGCATGAGGAGGTGCCTTTGAGCACACCCAGCCCGAGGGAACTGCAGCTCTGCCCTTGGGCTGACATTGCCCCATCAGCTGGTGGGAAGTTTGACCCAAAGGAACCCCCCAAAAATAGAGAAACTCTGGCCAAAGCAGCAGCCCCTCGGTGTGTTACACTGACAGCAGGTCCAGGAGGTGGGATTGTCCTGCAGGGGGTTGTCCTTCTCTCCTCCACAGGTTTGATCCTCCAGTGGGATCCAACCTGTTGTGTGTAGGCAGGAAACACTGCCCTGAAGCTCTAAGGGTTGTTCCTGCTCCCTCCAGGCTGCTGGGACATGGATGACCAGGAGAATGGTGCACCCAGGATGTCCCACACAACGGGGCTGGGGGGGGAAAGGCACAGAGAGAGGGGCCAGTCCAGCCCCTGCTCTCCTGGGGTGGAGCTGGACACGACCCTCAGCCCCGTAAATAATAATCTGCTTTGCAGTTCTCCTGCCCCAATTTTAGCAGTGAGAACCCCCCAAACACACTCATGGCCACAGTGCCAGCTCTCCTGAAGGGCACATACCCCAGGGACATAGAAAAGCCTTTCCCCAGGGCTGAGCCACTCGAATTTGGGTGCAAAACCCAACTGAGGTGACTTTCATGCACCATTTCCCTGCTTGTGGGATGAGTGTGAAGAAGGAACATCCGTGATGGGGAGAGCAGACAGTGCCCAAGCACAGCAAGAGTGGCAAGGTGAGCCACGTGGGCACATCCCACCCCAGCTGCTGGCAGGGAAGGGAGTGAATTAGCAGTGAATTAAGAGATATTAATCAAGGCACGCAGAGGGAAGAGCCCTTCAAACCCTCAGGGAGGGGAAATGCCACAGGGAATGACCAAGACACAAACCTGGAGGAAATTCATCCCAGCTGCAAAGCAGAGACTCCTTTACCATGAGGAGACTTGGCAGATGCCAGTCCCAGTGGGGCTGGGGTGGGTCCCCACACCCCACGGAGGGAACCCAAGGGGCTGGACCCTCATGGCGCAGGAGGAGGTGGCACAGATTTACCTTCAAGAACTCATTTTCTTTTTGCCTCCCTGACAGGTGAGCTCCTGCATGGATGGTTTGGGGGTCTTTGCTACTTTGCTTCTCTGCTCCTGCACACAGTGATGTCCTGTCACAGCTGCTGAGCTTGGGAATGGTGACAAACATGGCCTGGACAGCTCAGCCTGGACAGCTCAGCCTGGACACCTCAGAGTGGACACCTCAGAGTGGACACCTCAGCCTGGACACCTCAGAGTGGACACCTCAGCCTGGACAACTCAGCCAGGACAGCTCAGCCTGGACACCTCAGCCTGGACACCTCAGAGTGGACACCTCAGCCTGGACACCTCAGCTTGGACACCTCAGCCTGGACACCTCAGAGTGGACACCTCAGCCTGGACAGCTCAGCCAGGAGAGGGTGATAAAGGGATCTTGGGGACCTTGCATGGCACCGATCCATGGCGGATTCATCACATCCCACTGGTCCCCCAAAGCCTCTGAGCTCTGCCCTCCTGAGGATGCTCAGCAAAGGTGGGAAACAGCACAAAACTGGGACCCAAACTCCACATCCACATCGAATTCCACATTCCCACCCACACCCACACCCAATTCCACACCCACACCCACATCAGACACTGAGCTGCCTCAAGCATCCTACCACGGATTCATTCCTCCAACAGCCACTGGGGAACTCTTCTACCCCATGGATTCAGAAGTGATTATTTCTGGATCCAACCACTGCAGCTTCCACTGCAAACCCACAAGTCCCAGGAGCAGCCCAGACACCAGGAAGGCCCTCACCTGATGCCAGGGCAGCTGCAAAGGTTTTATTCTTCAATTGTTTGCAGCTCTTCCTTGTTCATCAAATGAGGCTGAAAAATTCCAGGAGATATTCCATTTATTGCTCAATGTGTTTTGGCTTTTTGTTAGTTAGACTTTATGCAAAAGAGAAGTTTAAATTCTACCACTCTCAAGTGAAAGGATGAAAGAAAATGATTTTAGGTTGGACTAGGAGAGGTTTAAATTAGTAATTCCCTGAAGGAGTGGTCAGGCATTAGAGCGAGTTCCCAGGGAGGTGGTGGAGTTGCTGTGTCTGGAAGGGTTCAAGATGTGGCACTTGGGGACATGGTTTAAGGGTGACTGTGGTGGAGCTGGGTTGGTGGTTGGCCTCGATGCTCCTGAAGGTCTCTGCCAGCCTGGAGGAGTCTGGGATTTGTGAGGGAGGAGGCCCAGGCTGGGCTTGGCACCTGCTGCCTTCTCCTTGGGGTGGGAACTGTGTGTGGTGAGCACTAAGGATGGGCACACAGGGGCATGGACACAGCAACACCCACACACACAGGGGGGCACAGGCAGCTCCTGCCCTCCAAAACGGCCCCCCTGCTTTCTGTGCCACCTCAAACCTTGGCATTGCCTCCATTCCCCAAAAGCCACAGCTCATCCCCCATTCCCAGGTGCCCCTTCCCAGCTGGTGGGTGACACCCACAGTGCTGTCCCCTAACTCTGTTCTCAGGCAGAGCTGCAGGTCCTACCAGCCACTTCTACAGACCTTGGGGACATCAGTGTGGGTGATGCCCAAACACCCCCTCAGGCTGTACTGGGAGCTCGGCAGGGCACCCCCCGAGCAGCCCTTGGGTGCTGAGCTCGCCCACAACCTGAGCCCCCCAACCTGCCTCTGGGACCCCCGCCCCCTCCCCAGTGCTGCTGTCGGGTTTGGAGGGCCCTGAGTGATGGGAGAGGTGTGAGGAGACAGCTGGGGAGCTGAGAAACAGGCCCTGCAGCTCCAGCCCTTGGCAGGCTATTTTTAGTCCCTTGGGGCTGCCAGGCACAGACTCACCAGGAGCAGCTTTCCTTGCCAGGGAAAACGTGTTTGCTTCTCCATCCCTCCCCCTCCACCCCAAAACGATGCTTTTCCCCTCTTTTGGGGGATAGGAAACAGCAGTCAGACCCTGCCCACTCAGAGGGGCTGGTTCCCAGATGTGGAGCAGCTGTTGGAGAGCAGAGGGGGGAGATTTGGCCCTTGAGCTGATGGTTTGCTGGGCACAAACCTGCTGGGAGTCAAATTGACTGTGGGATGCTCCTCCCAGGGCTTTCCCTTCCCAGGCAGGGAGAGAAGCACACCCAGAACTCACCCCCACTTCGAGGGCAGAGACAGGGGTTTCTCTCTGAGCAGCTTCAGCCCTGACAAGAGAAAGCAAAAACCCTCCACAGCTCTGCCAGCAGGATTATCACCCTGGCAGGCAGCTGGCAGAGAGGGTTCAGGGCACACCTTGGAGGCAACAGGGATGATCAGCCCCCAAAAATGTCAGTTTGATCTTTTCTGCTCCTGGAAAACCCTCATCAGCTGCCCAGGCTGGCCCTGGAGAGCAGCCCAGCCAGGGTGGCAGTGCCAACAGCAGCACCCCTGGCTGCCAGCTCTGCCCTCCACCAACCCAGGCCAAGACAGGGCCCAGCACCCACACTGAGCCCTTCCCAGCCACATCCAGGGGGCAGAAGGAGGGTGATCCCTTCTGCTGCTGGTTTTTCCTTGCAGGACTTTTTCCTTCCTTGTGATGCTGCATTAGAAGTGACCACAGGGACAAGCTGCAAGTGTCACATCCTGACATTCCCAGCAGGCCCATCCTGATCCCTGTTCCTGCAGACAGAGTTGTGTCCCAGCTCAAGTCCTTCCCACCATCCCTGATGTCAGACACCACTTTGGAGCAGCCAAGACATGTTGATCCCACCACATCTGTCCTGACCCACTGAGCAGTTTGGTGACTTATGGATGGCACAGCAGGAACGTTCACCAGCCAAGGAGCCACTTCCCATTCTGTCCTCAGTGGGAGACGTGGCAATTAGAAAAGGGAAGTTATTGCTGCACACAGACAAAGGAGATGCTACAATGCCCTGGATCAGCAATAGGAATTGCTGCTTTAAGGTAGAAATGGGAATGTTCACCTGCAACAAGTCTTGGAGAAGCCTTTGTCACGTGCTTGTGTGGGTCATGGGATAGGATTCCACCTTCCAAGGCTTTTCTACTCTGAGACTTCAGGAGAGGAGCTGCTCCTGCCACAGAGTCCACATGTGAGCCCTGGAGACACCCAGCTGAGCTCCTCCTGTGCCAGGAGCTCCACCTGTGCCAGAAGCTCCTTGGATCACCCTCTCCAGCCCCTCTCATACTTCCTCTCTGTGCCCTGGCACAGACCCACACACCTCCCAGGTTTCTCAGCCTGAGCAGCCCTGTTGAGGGTGGATCCTCCTGCCTTCCCCATCCCAAGTGATCCATGGGAAAAAAAAGCTGCTTTTCCAGCAGAAAACCAACCTGCAGGCACAGCTTTTCTCCCAAGTTCCCACATTTACTCCTAGGATACTCTGTGGCCTCCAGGGACCTCCAGGCCCCCTGAGAAGGACAAAGATCCCATTTTCCATGGGATCCATGTGGGGATGGTGCTCCCACATTCCCTAACACGGCCCTCATGCTGTCAGGGAACCGCACAGATGGCACCTGGTTGATGCCAGGGGCAGCCCGTGGCCAGAACACCCAGGGAGAGTAAGGGAAATGAGGCATTCTGGCATGAAAGGAGGTGCCAGTTTTTAGCAGGAAAGAATTAGATTCCTGTGCCAAAGGGTGAGAGGGAGTCGCTGAGGGAGAGTTGTCGCTGCTGGGATTTGTGTGGTGGAGATCTGGGAAAAGGGGCAGAGGTTCCTCCTCTCCCATCCAGCTCTGGAGGCCTCCTGAGCTCCCCACACCTGCACCAGTGTGTCCTTTGCCCCCAAGGGGATTTATGTCCAGCTTGTCCCACTGTCCCAGTTCAGCAGGTGGGACCAGTTTATCCCTGTGTGGGTGGGACCAAAGCTGGGCATTCTCCACCCTCTGGGCCATTTCCCAGCAACTGTTCCCAATGGCCCATTGGCAGCAGCTGCCCAGGGCACAGCTGAGCCCTCAGGCTGGGAGCTGGCTGGGAAAGAAGCCTGGCAGAGGAGCTGGGAGAACTGCCCTGCAGGGACTCCTTGGCACCTCCACACCCACCTGAGGGCTCAGCTCTGCCCATGGGCCAGCAACGATTCCAAAATCCCCCCTGACTGCCAGAGTCAGATCCCCCAGGGTGGAACTCCCTGCCCTGGGGGAGGCACTGGGGGCTCCCACCCAAACCTGAGGGGACAGAATCTTGGGGTTTGGGGACCTCTGGGACCACTCATTGGATCCAGAGGAGGAGCAGACCCTGGACAGGAGGAGCCCACCACTCTCCACCAGACTGTGCCATCATCTGCACCAACAGGTTTATCCCTTCCTTTTCCTTTGGAGTCAGGGGACCCACGTGGGGCTCAGCACAGGGGCCACCAAACCCCCCCGTGTTTGTGCCCTGGGGGTGGGTTACACTGCTGGGTTTGTGGGTTAAACCCAATTTCTCTTTGTGCCTGTAGTAGTTTTGGCTTTAGTCAGCATAGGTCCCCATTTAGGCCTCAGTTTTTAGCAGGCCTCAAAGGTTGTGACACAGTTAGAGGGGACAGGCATCATCTGACTTAAGCAGCCATAGAGGTATTTCATATCATCTGACATCATCAGGAAGTGTCGGGGAGTATAACAAGCAAGGTGGGAGGAGTCTCTGCTCTCTTCGGTCCCTGCTTCTGACCAGGACGGTTCCCGCTCCCTGACTGCTGATATCAGGCCCCGCACGTCTGTTTACCCGGGGACGTGAGCACATTCCTGTTAATTCCTCTTTCCCTCTTGCTGGGAGGTTTCCTTTGGGGAGGGGGTTTGGTTGGTTTGGAGTTTCACCTGTTAGCTGGGGCGACCTCAGTGAGCCTGTTGTTGTTTCCTGTCACCATGTGCTATTTCATATTCTGTGTTAAGCTCTCCTCTTCTCTGTATAAATATAAAACCTCACTGTGTTTAAAGCCTCATTTCTGCTGTTTTCCCTCACTCTCCTGCTCTGGGAGTGGACTTTTTGACTGGGTACCAGGCAGTTGGCATTTTGCCAGCTCAAACTATAACAGTGCCATTGCATTCATTGTAATATTGTTATTAAATTGGAACTCTGACTTATAATCTCTCTTGTGTTGGGTTCATTTCTCCTGCAGATTTACCTTTAAACCAGCACACCCACTCTGGAGATGCAACTGGGGCAGAACAGGACACTTGGGAAGCACCTCCAGGATTTGGACCCATCTGGGAGGCACTGGGAAGCAGAGGGTGCCCCTAAGGACACTGCAAGTCACAAAAGGCAGCTACTCCCCATTTCTTACCTTCTAGGACATGCTCCTGCCCCACAGATTTGCTCCAAACCCCAAAGAGCAGTTCTCACTGCAGCCCTTGCTCACTCCTGCTGCCAAACCAGAGGAGAAACCGTGAGGGAGACTGTCCAGAAGTGGCTGTTTATTTGCAGGGAGAAGAGAGACTTAGTGTGGAGCTGATATTTATACTTCCCAGAGGGAGGGGAGCCATTCCACACCCCTTCCAGAGGGTATTTTCAGGCAGCCACCTGCTCTTCACCATTGTGCACAAACACAAAGCTCGTCAGATGAGGAGCCGAAACCTCTGGTGGCTCCTCCAGCACTGAGGGTGGGAACACCCCAAATCAGTCTCACATGGCAATTCACAGCACTGGGGCATCCCTGGAGGGGGTTGTTGAGTCCTGACTCAGTTTCCCTGTTTCCAGAATGGTCCATGTGTCCCCCTCTGGCCCCGGGGAAAGGTGGAATCCCAGTTTATCCCATGGAGGAACCGGGCAGGGCAAAGGCCACCAACACACAAACCCCCTGCCTGTGCACTTTGGGGTGAGAGGAGATGGAATGAGCCTTGGAGGGGCTCCAAATGGATGATCCCTCTGACAAGTGGGATCCCAAAGCCTGGCCAAGAGACTCATCTCTGGCTTTGCAACAGCCCAAACCACGGATGGGAGGAGGGAGGATAGATCTGAAGATGCTGCTAAACCCGTGAGGATCCTCAGGAACTCACAGGGGAGAGGTGAAACACAGGACTGTGGTCACCAAAATAGCCCCAGAAGCTGGATCTCCCCCTGGGGACACCTGCCCCAGCTGGCAGAAGGGGCTGTCCCAGCCCAGTGGGAACACAAACCAACTCCCCCAAATCCTGCCACAACAATCCCACCCCACAATCACTGCAAAGCTGGAGAAATCCCAATTCCTCCAAGGGGAGAGGTTGGGAAACCCCTGTGTGCCATGAGCCACACTCCCTGGGAAGAAGGAGATGGACACCAAGCTCACATCCCTCTGCCAGGATGTGGTTTGCACTCAGGTCCATCCACAGGGACAAGGAGGGGAATTAAGACCAACCAACCCCATGCAGAAGAGCCACAAGGCTGGTTACAACCCTTTCCTGTGCCAAGAGCTGCTCTGCTGCCCTTTGAGGCTCATTCACTCTTCTCATCAGCAACTTTGCCACCAAACCCCACGTTCTTTGCTTTGTTAGGCCAAAGTCACAGAATCACAGGATGGTTGGGGTTGGAAGGGGCCTCTGGAGATCACCCAGTCCAACCCGCTGCCATTGCAGGGTCAGCTGGAGCAGGTGACACAGGAAGGTGTCCAGGTGGGTTGGAAACTCCACACCCTCCCTGGGCAGCTCTGCCAGGGCTCTGCCCCCTCCTGGAAGGCAGTTCTTCCTCATGCTGGACTGCTGAGAGTCTTTGACTTCTCCTTCATTCAATGTTACTTTGAAGGAGCAGCAGAGGGACATGCAAACTCCCCAGCTCCTCCAGAAGCAGCAACTCGAGGAGAACCAGCCCCTGGATGAATCTGTAAGGGATGGTGAGCTCTGGGAACCCAACAACTGGGCACTGCCCAGCCCAGGGTGGATGCAGAGCCCTGTGAGAAGGACCAAGGCAGGGGGAAGCAGCCCACAACCTTATCTGCTCACCCCAGATGTGGCACCACTGCCAAAGTCCCCTCACCTCTGGGCAAGTGAGGTTTTGTGCCTCAGCTTCCTCACGAGCCAGGCAGGACTGTGGGCATGGCTGGCACTCCGAGGGCTGGCTGGTGATTTTCCATGATTTCACTGGAGGTTCTGCCACGGGTACAGGCCCCCACCCCCAGGACACTTGTGATGAGCAGTTATCTCATCTGGAGCTGGGGCCTCCTCCTCGCTGCCAAAGCAGCCCCTGCCCTGCTTTAGTCACACCCCAGCAGCTCCTGCTGGTGCTAATTTATTCAGTGATGGGGGAAGAGCCACCAGCTCGGAGGGGGGATGAGCCAATCTGTGCCATGGGTGCCCCCGAGCCTTGGGAAATGCTGTCAAGGTGCCTCTTCACCCACCCTGGGCACTGCCACCCACACACAGCCTGTTCCCAGCCCAGGGCACAGGGGGGGCTGCTGCTGGTACAGAAACCCTGTACCAACATCATGTGCATCTCCTGGCACAGCAGCCACTGCCCCTGAGCAGCTGCCAGGCCTTGGCTGCCTGAGATCCAGGGTTTCCAGAGATCCAGGGATTCCAGAGATCCAGGGATTCCAGAGAGCCAGGATTTCCAGAGATCCAGGGTTTCCATGGCACCTCTGCCACACCCCAGGGCATCACCCACACCCTGGGCAGGGAAAGGGAAAGTGGCTCAGGGAGCTCCCCAGGACAAAGTGTGGCCACCAAGCCTATGGGTGGTGGAAAGTGGCTCAGTGAGGCCCCCAAGGCCCAGGGGGAAATCACTGCCCCTCTCAGGCAGGTCATCAGCATTTTGCCACCATAGAATCTCAGACTGGTTTGGGTTGGGAAGGTCCTTAAAACTCATCTCATTCCAATGCCCTGCCATGAGCAGGGACACCTTCCACCACATCAGGTTGCTCCAACCATCCTTTAGCAGACTCTATACCATGAGTGTGATGAGGAAGAGCCCAGTGAGGCAATCCGGAGTCAGAGAAGAGGCAGAGTGGCCTTTCAGGGTGAAATTTGGGAAGCATTGAAGCCTTCAGAGCCACAGTGAGATGCCCAGCACTGCTGGCACCAGGTGGGACCATGCCAGGCTCAGGAACACGTCCCTGCACCACACCCAGGGGGAATTCACAGCCAAAAAACAACCTGAAAGGGAACAACAACAGTTCTGGAGCACAACCTGGAGCAAGGGGAGGCCTCCAGGGTTCAACCATTCACCGCCAACTACCCTAGAACTCAAGGGAGGTCTCCACCCCATGGTGCTCCCCATGCCACCTGCAGACAAGCCAGGGCTCCTCAGGTGCATCAGGATGTTGTTCTCCCACAACACTGGAAGTTCTAGTCCTTCCTGTTCAAGAAGTGCAGTGACATTGTGGCTTGGACATCAGGTGACCCCCACCAGGGGCAGGTTGGGTGGTTTGGGTAACTCAAGAGATGGAGGTTCCCCCTTTATTCATCCCTTCTGCCCTCCCTTCCCTGTGCTGAGGAACTTAAGCAAGTTCCTTAATCCCTTTGCTGAGGGTGCAGCCGATCCCTGCAGAGCTCCCTCCCAGCTGCAGCTGTGCCCTGGTGGGCAGTGGGACACCAGAGAACTTCTGTGCTCCAAGGATGCCCAGGCCACATCCAGAACCAGCACAGCTCTGCAACACCCACAGGGAAAACCCCTGAGCACACCCCAAGCAGCTCCACCCCACTGGGACACGTGGGTGGGCAGGACCTCAGGTTGTTCAGCTCCATGTAGGACAAGGCAGGATCAAGGGGTTAAATCTCTCCCTGGTCCAAACCCGCCCTTCCTCCCAGGCATCCTCATGCCAGGGACAACCACAACCTCCCCTTGCCAAGTTGGGTCCTTTGGCACCTTGGCTGGTTTGGCAGAGGGAAGTGAAGCCAGGACAGGAGCCCAGAAGTCAGGACTGGTCCCAGTGAGGAGTACTAGGTAGAGATGCGGATCACCCTGGAATCACCCTGGAATCACCCTGGAATCGCCCTGGAATCGCCCTGGAATCACCCTGGAATTGCCCTGGAATCACCCTGGAATCACCCTGGAATCACCCTGGAATCGCCCTGGAATTGCCCTGGAATCGCCCTGGAATCGCCCTGCTGCTGTCCCCACGGTGCCCGTGCCAGTGCCACTGGCAGCTGGCAGCGTCTCGCCCCTGCCATGCATGACAAGTGACAGGGACATCTGGGGACAGTGACATCACAGGCTGGCTGAGGGCAAGGCACACACACTGCAGCTCTGCTCTGGAGAACACGAATGGAGCAAGTTCATCCTTCAACCCACACCCTTCACGTGCCAACCCAGCCCCTGTCACGAGCCCCTTGGGCACATCCTGCTCCCAGCCCAGCCCCAGGGCTGGGAAGTGCTGGAGAAGCTGGACTGGGCTGCAGGAAGAGCTGCAGGAGGGAATTCTCCTACAGCTGCCTCTTTTCTTGCCACAAGGACCTTCTGGTGGTGGCTCTGCTCCTGCACAGCCCCAAACACTGACACACAAACTGTGCCCGGCTCGTGGTGCCAACGACACGGAGGGTCCCGAACATCCCGTGCTTTGGGAACTGAGTTTGTTATAGGCACCGAGCCATTCTCTGATAAGGCGTTGCTGAGAAGCTGTCTTTCTGGTTTTTTTTTTTTTTTTTTTTTTTTTTAACAATCCTCCAAGTTTTCAGGCATATTTAATTTTACATTTAAAACAAAATTAAAAATACTATTTGATTTGGTTTCTAGCAAATTAATTATCTATTACAAGTTGAGAAGGAAAATCCAAGTTTAGGAGAACGGTGGGATTAGCTCAGCTCTTACCAGGTATCAGAGGAGCCACAGAAAGTACCTCCAAAATAGGCTGCCATGGACAAAGCTCCATCTGCAGCTCTCTCCTCTCAGATACAGTTCACAAGGAAGGCAGAAAGGTAAGTCCAGTTCCCTCCAGAGATCCCAAGGACTGGAGAAGCTCAGGAAGAACAAATCAAGCTTTCGGTGAGTGCCAGGAGCTTTTAGACCCAGCAGGGAGCTCTGAGGGCTTCACTCAGCCCCAGGAGCCCCTCCTGCCCCTCTCTATGGCATCCCCCTAGCCCAGGTAATGATCAGAAGAACAAGAGGGCTCAGCTTAAGCTCTGCCAGGGGAGGTTTAGGTTGGATATAGAAAGAAATTCTTCACAGAGGGAGTGTTCAGGGATTGGAATGGGCTGCCCAGAGAGGGGGTGGATTCCCCATCCCTGGAGGTTTTTCAACTGAGCTTGGCCGTGGCACTGAGTGCTGTGATCTGGTAAAGGGACTGGAGTTGGCCCAAGGGTTGGACTTGCTGATCTCAGAGGTCTCTTCCAACCCAGCTGATTCCATGATTCCATGATTCCATGATTCTATGATTCTGTGATGCCCATGGCTTAAGGGGCAGAAAGGTCACCTCCAGCAGCCTGGGCAGGCAGAGCAGGACTGGCCTGGAGGGCAGAGCAGGGGTGGGCACCAGCCAGCTCCTCATCCAGAGGGTCCCAGTGTGCCTGGGTGTGGCTGAGCTGGGATGGGGTTCCCATGCCAGCTGGGAGCCTGGTGTGCCAGTGGGGAGGGATGGGGTGTCCTAGGGCAGTGTCCCCCTGAGATGTCCCTGAAGAGGCCACTGAATGTGCTGGCACTATGGGGCATCCAGGGGTAAGTGAACATGCTCCAGACCATGCTGTGCCCTCCTGGTGGTCCTGGCACCCACCTGTGCATGCCCAGCACTGCCTTCACCATTCCTCTGCCCCAGCACCTGATCCAGGGGTGCTCAGCACCACCCTGGATGAAGAGAGATGGACCAGGGCAAACACAGTGCCCAGCACTGCTTCCCTGGCTTGGGGGACTGGCAAACCCAGGGAGAGTTTCACATGGAGGGCACTAACACAGAGCACAAAGCGTGGGCAGTGTGCTGGGGTGGCAGCTGACCCATGCCAGCAGAGCTCTCCTCTGAGCACGGAGCATCATAAACACCAGCACTGGGCATTAGTTCAGCTCAGTTTCCAGCTCATTCCCTCTTCAAATGTCAGCTCAGTGGAGCCCAGCATTGCAGGGAGCTGGGCAGCACCTGGGCACAGCCCCTGCCGGCCCTGGGAGCTCCTGCCCCCTTGTCCCCCCACAAGGTCTCATGGCCATGCCCAGCTGACCCAAAGGGGTGGCCCCAACCATGCCCTCATCGAGCCTGGCCTACATTGCCACCCATCACCCCCAAAGGGCACCCAAAAAACACCCACCTCATTGTGCCCCTCAGCACAAAGCCCCTCAGCACCTCTGTGCCACTTGCCCAGCACTGTGGGCAGCTCCTGCACACACTGAGAACCCCAGAATGGGTTGGCTTGGAAGGGACCTCAAAGCCCATCTCATTCTACCTCCTTCCACCCTCCCACCAGCCCAGGGTGCTCCAGGCCCTGTCCAGCCTGGCCTTGGACACTCCCAGGGATGTTGCCACAGCTCCTCTGGGCAACCTGAGTTACAGCAGGTGGCCCCTGGCCAAGCCCTGGGAGAATCCCACAAACCACCCCAGAAGGAGCTGAGAGCAGGATTTGGCCGATGCATGGGAGATGTCACCAGGAGAGGAGGGACAGATCTGCAGCTCAGCAGGCTTTGAAAGGAACTAAATGTAGGTGAACACACCAGTGCATGACTGGCTGGAGGAGACACAGGTGTGGTGGTTCCCATCCTGGTCCCTCTATCCAGGCAGTGCTCCCGTGGACACTCCAAAAAGTGCTGGAAAGGACTCCTTAAAACTGCTGGAGGGGGATGGAGGGAAGGGGACAACCCACTGTGCTGGAAAACATCTGCTGCCCATGGCACGCACTGACTATTAAAGCCAACAGCACATTAAAGCCCATGAGGAGAAAGGACACACATGGTGCTGGGAGTGCTCTCCACACACAACTGCAGCCCAACAGCCGAGCCAACACCTTCCAGAGGGTTCAGTGACCACCTGTGCAGGACAGCTTTGAATTCCTGACTTCTTTAGGACACAGTTTTGGACCCTGGGCATCACCCAGCCCTGCAAATGTTGGGCCAAGCAGAACCCAGCATGGACTGAGGGGGGGAATGAGCCCACCCCTGAGCTCAGCACGTCCACAGTGCCAGGCTGTGCTGCTGCAGCCCCTCCAGTGCCAGGCTGTGCTCCTGCAGCCCCTCCAGTGCCCCACTGTGTTGCTGCAGCCCCTCCAGTGCCCCTCCAGTGCCAGGCTGTGCTGCTGCAGCCCCTCCAGTGCCCCTCCAGTGCCAGGCTGTGCTCCTACAGCCCCTCCAGTGCTCCTCCAGTGCCAGGCTGTGCTCCTGCAGCCCCTCCAGTGCCCCACTGTGCTGCTGCAGCCCCTCCAGTGCCCCTCCAGTGCCAGGCTGTGCTGCTGCTGCTGCAGCCCCTTCAGTGCCAGGCTGTGCTGCTGCTGCCCCTCCAGGGCAAGGCAGGCAGCAAACCCACCATGTGGCAGGGCTTGGTGGGATGCTCACCTGAGCAGAAGTGGCTCCCTGCCCAGCCCCCTGTGCCCTCCTCCTGCCTTGCCAAGTTCAGATGGTGCCCAGAGGCACCAGCACATCTGAGGTGACCTTTGCCTGTCGTGTCGATCTGAGGACATTGCATGAGTGATGCTCAGGATGTGAACATCCGATAGAGCTCCTGACCTTGTCTCCTGAATGGACCAATGGAGCTCAACCAGCTCTGGAAGGGGCCTGGTTTGGACAGACACCAGCACTTCCCTGCTGAAATGCAGGGATTCCAGGCCAGCTCATCTGAGCAGGGATTGCTGCTGGTTTCACCTCCCACCACCCACGTGAGGACCTTTAGCCTACACAGAGCAGTAACATCTCCTTGATGCAGAATCCACCCAGTGCAGGTGCTCAGAAGGGTTGAAACCACCCTGGATCCAACAGGCGGAAACTGGGGGTGGGTGTCCTAGTTCAGCAGGAGGGACCAGCTAACCCTGTGTGGGGGTGATCAAAGCTGTGTATTCTACCCCCTCTATTCATTCCCCAAGGTCAATGGACCATTAGCAGCAGCTGCCCAGGGAGCCATTATCACCTTCACACCCAGCCTGGGGGGGGCGGAGCTGCTAATGGGCCATCAACAGTTCAACACCCCCTGGCTCCCAGAGTTAATCACCCATTGTGTGAGTCCCCGCCCAGGGGGAGGGACTGGTTGCTCCCTGAGGGTACGTAAGTGGTGGGTAAGAAGAATCGGGAACCTCTCGTCAGATCCAGAGCAGCAGCAGGACCTCGACAGGAGGAGATCCCCGCTCTCGCCCAGACCACAGCCCTCGCCTGCACCAACAGGTTTTTCTTTTCCTTTTGCTCTGGACTTGGGGGAACCACAGGGGTCTCAGCACAAGGGCAAACAAACCCCCTTGGGTTTGTGCCCCAGGACACTGGGTTATACTGCTGGGGTTTTGTGAGTTGAAAGCCATTTCCCTTTTGTGTCAGTGTTGTTATTGTAATATTATTATTAAATTGTAGCTCTGACTTACAATCTCTCTCGTGGTGAGTTCATTTCCCCTGCTGGTTCACCTTTAAACCAGCACAGTGGGATTTTTGTGCCTTGCCCTTTGCAAAGGGTTTGGTCCTGCTGAAGAACTTGGTGGACTCTGGGCTTGAGGAGCCTCCGGTAAAGCATTCCCAGCAGCTCTGAGTAATTAACACCCACCCTGCAGGTCTGCCATTGTAATGGCATGGCATGAGGTGCTGTCCAAATACCCCTTATCCCCGCCAACATCACAACCACAGCTGTTGGTCACCACCTTAGAATCACAGAATCACAGAATGGATTGGGTTGGAAAAGACCTCCAAGATCATCAAGTCCAACCCTTGGTCCAACTCCAGTCCCTTTACCAGATCATGGCACTCAGTGCCACGGCCAAGCTCAGTTGAAAAACCTCCAGGGATGGGGAATCCACCCCCTCTCTGGGCAGCCCATTCCAATCCCTGAGCACTCTCTCTGCAAAGAATTTTTTCTGATCTCCAATCTTCAGTTTCCCCTGGCAGAGCTTGAGCCCATCGTGCCCCCTTGTCCTATTGCTGAGTGCCTGGGAGAAGAGACCAACCCCCACCTGGACAGAACTTCCCTTCAGGCAGTTCCAGACAGTGCTGAGGTCACCTCTGAGCCTCCTCTTCTCCAGGCTGAACACCCCCAGCTCCCTCAGCCTCTCCCCACAGCACTTGTGCTCCAGTCCCTTCTCCAGCCTCGTTGCTCTTCTCTGGCCCCGTTCCAGCCCCTCAATCTCTTTCCTTAACTGAGGGGCCCAGAACTGAACACCTTTCTGCCCCTGCTCAGAGCTGCCAGCCCAGGGGTAACTCCAGGCCTGGGCTCACATCCAGCTCCATCTCCAGATGTGGAGTGAACCTGAACAGGACCCATCTCTCCCTACACCCAAAGCCACCCTCCTCCCAGGCACTGAGTCCCTGTGGTGGCACCTTTGTATGTTCACATCTTGCCATGCACGGAGCAGTCATGGACACGAGCCCACCTTGCTCCAAGCTCTGAAGGGATTTCCAAAGAGCAGCAGCCAAGACTGAAGGCTGAAATAAGATAAGGACCAAATCTTCCAGAGATAAGGTGGAATCCAGTTCCTGAGACCCAGGACCAAACTCCCTCCCAAACTGAGTCTCACCATCTCCTCTGCCTTTTGTGGGTCTCCTCCAGTTGCCTGGTCTGGGGAACATGGGACAGGACAAGGTCTGAGGAACATGGGACATGACAAGGGTTTCTGGGTCAGCCCTGCACTCCTGAGCGGGAACAGATGGGTTTTCTGGTGGGACTGATGTTCTGAAAAGCAATTACACATGAAGAGATCCCCAACAGACTATGCTGTGCTCTGGCCCAGAGCCCAAGTCATCCAGGGTTTGGATTTTAATTAGCTGCGTTTTGGTATCTGCTCTCTCTTCCCTCCAGATAACGATTTAATTATTACAGACATGTCTGTGAATTAGCAGCTTCCTCAGCGGGTTGTTCAGCTGGGAACTCCTCAGTTACAGAGCCCAACTCACCACCATCACAGGAGAGGCTGGAGAGAACAAAGGAAAACCAAACCCCTTCCTGGAAAGCAACCCGTGCCAATGGGGGTCCCTGCCAAGCCCTTCCCTTACCTCTATCCATGTCCCACACCCCAAACAGCAGCATCATGCATGGCCATGGGAACACCAAGGCTGGCCTTGTGCCCCAGTTCAGCAAGGTAGGACCAGTTTATCCCTGTGTGGGTGGGACCAAAGCTGGGCATTCTAAACCCTCTGGACCATTGCCCAGAACTGTTCCCAATGGCCCATTGGCAGCAGCTGCCCAGGGCACAGCTGAGCCCTCAGGCTGGGAGCTGGCTGGGAAAGAAGCCTGGCAGAGGAGCTGGGAGAACTGCCCTGCAGGGACTCCTTGGCACCTCCACACCCACCTGAGGGCTCAGCTCTGCTCATGGGCCAGCAACGAGTCCAAAATCCCCCCTGACTGCCAGAGTCAGATCCCCCAGGGTGGAACTCCCTGCCCTGGGGGAGGCACTGGGGGCTCCCACCCAAACCTAAGGGGATGGAACCTTGGGGTTTGGGGACCTCTGGGACCACTCATTGGATCCAGAGGAGGAGCAGACCCTGGACAGGAGGAGCCCACCACTCTCCACCAGACTGTGCCATCATCTGCACCAACAGGTTTGTCCCTTCCTTTTCCTTTGGCCTCAGGGGACCCACGTGGGGCTCAGCACAGGGGCCACCAAACCCCCCTGTGTTTGTGCCCTGGGGGTGGGTTACACTGCTGGGTTTGGGGGTTAAATCCAATTTCTCTTTGTGCCATTGCATTCATTGTAATATTGTTATTAAATTGGAACTCTGATGTATAATCTCTTTCCTGTTGGGTTCATTTCTCCTGCCAGTTCACCTTTAAATCAGCACACCTTTGTCTCACCACCACAAAGCCAGCCCATGAGGAGGTGGAGAGGACAAGCAAAGGGAGAGGGATGCAGGATGAGCTGGGACATGAAGCCACCTCTGTGCATCCTCCTCTAAGAGGATTCCATGTTTAGGGATGGCCTGGGGAAGGGAGCCTGTGAGCTGGTGAGGGCTCTGCTCAGTGCAGGACCACAAGTGTCCTTGTGCTCACCCAGAAAGGCCCCCACACTGGGAAGGACCACAGGGGAGGTGGGACAGGCTCCCAGTGGGGAGTGGGACTGGGCAGCGACTGAAGAGAGAACAGGACAACAGGCTGCCCAAAATAAATCCCAGAGGTAAATCAAAGGGGAGGACACGGCCCACCAAGGGGAAAACCATCAGAGTGCAGCTCGCCAACACAACCTGCTGCCAGCAGCAATAAGTCACCTGCAGAAAGGCTGAACTGCCAGGCAGACAGGCTGATTCCTCACTGCCAGAGCTGGGCACAGCAGCTCCACACTGCAGGAATGCAGCAAACCCTCCTCCCCAGCCTGGCACGATGCCGCCCTCAGGCGCAGCTGGGTCAGGAGGGGACACGCTCAGGAGGTGCCCCATCCCTTTCTGCAAAGGGCAATGAGCTCCAAGGACACCCCGAGAAGCCCTTTGGACCTTTCCCACTGATGCATTTAAACTCCACAGGAACCCCAGGACCTCCCCCAGCAGCAGCTCCAGGGAACCAGAGCTGCAGCAGCCACTGGCGAAGCTCTACTGCCTCTCCCTGCTGTGGCAGTGGAAAATCTCCTCTGGCTCCTCTGTCACTGCAGTTCACACTCCAACAGCTCAGCTTAAACCAGCTGCAGCTCCTGCTGCTGCAGGAAAAGCCCTCGAGCACAGCCAGGCACAAAAACAGCCCCCCAAAGCCCAGACTAACCCCGCCTACGAGGCTACAGCGACTCTCCTCTGGATCCCTCCCTGAACTCAAGGAAAGCACAGTCAGGTGGTGCCATCCCAGCTCAGGGGCTGGGGGATCCCACCCTGTGCCCCTTGTGTTCCTGGTGGGATCCACAGCCCATCTCACCATGACCCCCTGGCACCGTGGCCCTGGGGGCATCACCTGGCTCTGTCCTCCCCACAAGCCCCTGAGCATTCTGAGCTCTCCAGCCCATCAGACACCAACACACTCAAAAGGGGGGTGGAGAAAAGGCCATGATGAAAGAAGGTCTTTGGTTTAATTTCCTTCAGAAACCAGGCTGAAGAAGATGGGAGTGGAAGTGACACACGAGAGAAAGAGAGAAGGATTTTCATTAACCCGATCAAACCTCCTGGAATATGACAAGAGGCAACAACAGACACCTCCCCTCTGGCCAAGGACAAAGAAAGGCTTCCTAGTTATGAAGAGGAGCAAGAAAATTGGAGTAGAAGAAAGGAAATGACTCAAAAATGGCTGAAATGTCAGATGTTATTAAAAAGCCTTCACCTGGAGAGAAATAATGACTTATGAGAACAGGGATCTGATGGGGGAGGCTGAACAGAAGGAGAACAAGCAGGATGGGGAGCAAGAACCTGAGAAGGGCTTTGCTCTCCCCTGAAGGCCACTCTGGTGACCACAGGGGTGGGCTGACTCCTGGAGGTGCTCTGGGGTGAAATTCAGGGTGCTGAGAGCTATGCTGGCAGGAGGGTGACAGCACTGCAGGTGACAGTGGCACTGCAGGTGACAGCAGCCCCAGGACAACCTCCCCCAGCTCAGCCCAGCCCAGCGAGGACAGATGCAGTTAAATCACCCCACATTTTAAAGCATCCTTCCCGAGGCCTCATCCTGCTCTCCTGCCACCCCTGGGCACTGTGCCAGCCGCAGGGTCCTGCCTGGGGACAGCAACGTGGATGCCACAGCAGCCACAACCTGAGTGGAAAGGCAACCCCAGCAGTGGCATCACCCAGCGGGGGGGACATCCCCAGTCCTGAGCTCCCCGGGGACCACCCCGAGCTGGGAGGGGCTGAGCTGGAGCCCCCGCAGCCCGCACGGCCTCGGCGCTGGCGGCAGAGCAAAGTCGCGACAGTGCCACCGTCACGCAGCATTGCGGGACCGCGGAGCGGAGGGAGCTCCATCCCAACCGGGGCAGGCTCGGGTCACGCTGCTCTCGCGTTCCCAGCGCGGGCACAGAGCCCTTCGTGCACCCCCAGTCCCTGTTCCTGCCCCCAGCACTGGCACAGCCCCGTTCCTGCCCTCCCCCCGAACTGCCACAGCCCCATTTCTGCCCCCAGTCCCCATTCCTGCCCCCCCTCCCCAGCACTGGCACAGCCCCGTTCCTGCCCCCAGACCCCATTCCTGCCCCCCCAGCACTGGCACAGCCCCGTTCCTGCCCCCCCAGCACTGGCACAGCCCCATTCCTGCCCCCCCCCCCCCCAGCACTGGCACAGCCCCGTTCCTGCCCCCAGACCCCATTCCTGCCCCCCCAGCACTGGCACAGCCCCGTTCCTGCCCCCAGACCCCATTCCTGCCCCCCCAGCACTGGCACAGCCCCATTCCTGCCCCCCCCCAGCACTGACACAGCCCCGTTCCTGCCCCCCCCCCCCAGCACTGACACAGCCCAGTTCCTGTCCCCAGACCCCATTCCTGCCCCCCCAGCACTGGCACAGCCCCGTTCCTGCCCCCCCAGCACTGGCACAGCCCCGTTCCTGCCCCCAGTCCCCATTCCTGCCCCCCCTGCACTGGCACAGCCCCGTTCCTGCCCCCAGACCCCATTCCTGCCCCCCCAGCACTGGCACAGCCCCGTTCCTGCCCCCCCCAGCACTGGCACAGCCCCGTTCCTGCCCCCAGTCCCCATTCCTGCCCCCCCTGCACTGGCACAGCCCCGTTCCTGCCCCCAGACCCCATTCCTGCCCCCCCCAGCACTGGCACAGCCCCGTTCCTGCCCCCCCAGCACTGGCACAGCCCCATTCCTGCCCCCCCCCCCCCCCAGCACTGGCACAGCCCCGTTCCTGCCCCCAGACCCCATTCCTGCCCCCCCAGCACTGGCACAGCCCCATTCCTGCCCCCCCCCACCCCCAGCACTGGCACAGCCCAGTTCCTGCCCCCCCCACCCCCAGTAGTGGCACAGCCCCGTTCCTGCCCTTGGGGCAGGTTGTCCCCAGCAATCCCTGTCCCTGGCACCTCCCAAGTCCTCCAGGCAGGAACAGATTCCCTGCACAGCCTCCTCTCTTGGCAGGTCCCCACCCCCTCCCCAGCCCTCCACGAGCCCCTCCGACCCCCTGGCACAGCCCCCCTGGATGAGGATGAGGATGAGGATGAGGATGAGGGTGAGGATGAGGATGAGGACACACGTGTGCAGAGCCTGCTCTGGCTCCACAGGAACATACACAGGGCCAGAGCAGCTCTGACCCTGACAACAACAGTCACTTTTTGGGACAGGAGGAGAAGCAAGAGCCAAACTTCAGGTGTCTCCTGGCACAGCAGGGTGGAGGGTGGCAGGAAGAGGGAGCTGTGGCTGCACTGAGGTTGGACCCTTTCCAACCCAGATCATCTCCAGAGGAAGGTGCAGAGATGATAAAGCTGTCACAGTGGCCACCACCCCTTCAGCATCCTCCTCCCACCAGTCTGGCCCAGCTCTGCCCCACCAGCCTGTCCTGGTTACTGGTGACACCAGCACCTGTCCTGGGCCTGGGAGTCCTCACAGATTTACACAAGTTTTGGGTCCCACCAAGTGCTCTCAGCAGCTGCCTCAGAGTGGACTGGTCTCAATCCAAGCCAGAGAGGCCACAAAGGTCCCAGCTGCCCCAGAGACTGGTCAAACTGGGTGCTCACAAGCAGCTCCTGATGATGGTTTAGTGGTGGTATTAGGTCAAAGCTGGACTTGATGATGTTGAAGGTCTTTTCTAATCTTAATGACTCTGCAAGTCTTGGATTCCATGATTTCAGGATAAATCCTGCAAATTGTCATGCTTTTTGGAGAACAGGCCAATGTCCAGCTCCTGAGGGACCACACAGGAGCTGAGCCATGGTTACTGTCCCAGTGGACACACCTGCCATGAAGGGGCAAAAAGCTCAGGGTGTGAAGGCAGCAGCACGGGAAGATCCTTCTGCTTCCCTCCCCACAGCAGCTTTTTGGCAGTTTGAGGCAGAACCCACGTGGAGCAGAGTCCCTGGAAGGAGAAAGTCCAGGAACTGAGTGATGGAGGACCTGCCACCTCTCGGTGTGACAGACCGGGGTGGCTTCTCCTGATGGGTCACTACACTTGGCCCATCTCAGGGCTGTGGCAGCACCTCCCTGGCACCTCCAGTGATTGGATTTCCTGTGAGTTGCAGTGGAAATCAAAACCATGGCATTGGTTTCCTCACCTTTCCAGCCTCCAAAATAGCCATTATTGTGTTTAAAAGACTGGGGGCTTTATCAGCACTTGTGCCCAGGAGTGAGAGCCCTCCCAGGTACCAGCCAGCCCCATAACTGGGTGTGCCCTGAGCCTGTGCCCACCCCCTGCTGCACTTACAGCCCCAAAATGAACATCCCCAGCAATAAATGGATTCATCACGTGGAGGTGGAGAGAGCAAAATCCAAATACCTTCAATCCAAAGTCTCCTAAAGAAGCACATCCTTTCAGAGCATCGTGTTTTATGGTTATGCTGAACTCCAGTTTGCTCATCCCCCACACCCAGGCAGCTCCCAAATCCCCGGGCAGTGCCACAAAGCCAGTTTGTCACTTCACCCCAAGGTCACAGCACGTGACATCAGCCCTTGGCTTCATTCACAGTCCAAGGGATGAGCCCTCCCTGCTCTGCCACAAGGCAGTGAGGTCAAGAGGCTGCAATCTGCTGCAGAAAAGAGCCTGCTGGCTGCTGAGCCACACACCAGTCTGCCCAGTGCCCTGTGGGAACTGGGACTGTCACTCAGCAGAGACTCATCTGTTAAACCAAAGCAGCCACTCCCCTTCCCTGTATCCCACAGCTCAAAGCCAGAGGTGGAAATGTAGATTTTACCTTGACAAAGAGGATGGAACAGACCCCCAGGACACACACAGAGGGTTAACAGGGATGGTTTCACAGCTCCTAAACCACAAAGCTACTTGGAATCAGGAGCATCCTCGTCGGTGATGCTGCTGTTTTCTGCTCCTCTGACCACAGGGACAGCTCAGGGGCTTGGGAGGCTCCAGTGATGGGCTGGGAGGGATTTTGGAAGAGCCTTTGCCACACTGTGGGAAGGTCACCAGCAACGAGGGCACTTTCTTTGGTGGCCGCTGAGGGTCCAACTCTTCATAAAAGAATGAATTTTGGAGGGGTGTTTTGCTTGATCCTCCATCAAGGAATGAGATTTCCCTACTCCACCCCTGATTACTGACACACAGCACAGCCCAGAGTGTAAAAGTTAATGATGTCCATTTACCCCAGAGCTGCTCAAACTGCTGAGCCAACCTGGAGAGCAGAATTCTCCCTCTGGAGCTCACAGGGCATCCTGCAGCAACACTTCCCTAAAACCTGGGGGCTGTGCAATAGCCAAGGCATTGGAGAAGGAAAGCACTGGTATTTTTAGGCAGCAGGAGGACGTGTGGGAGAGATCTCCAAGTGCAGGCTGATGCCTTTTGCTGCAGGGCAGTGCCAACGAGATTTATTGCCACGGAGTGTGGTTTGAAAGGGCCATAGAGAGCCAGGCAGTGCCCAGCAGTGCTGGGGCTCCACGTTGAGAGGCCAAATTCCTTCCTGTAAACACCAAGGACAGGCAGAGTGAAAGTCATTTCTGTTTGCAGGGATGCTCTGGCTGCCAACTCCAAAAATGGCCACTGTGAAAGGCTGGTAACTAAACTAACTAGAAGCAGATGATGAAAGTGAGGAAAAAATGCTCTTTTCTGAATATGGCAGCCCCAATGTGTTGGCAGCAGGGGAGTGATTATCATCCAGGTTCTCATGCTGGGGAGAGGGAGAGGGAATCTTCTCTCCCCAGCAAACACAAGCTGCCATCTGGATGGCACATTTGGATGTCACACAGGTAACAGCAGCAAAGCAAAGCCTTTCTGGATCTGGGGTCAAAGCAGAGACAGCTCAGAGCAGGGGAGAGGAGCCTTCTGACTCCAGTTAAACACCTGACGGGTTAAAAGGAATCAATCCAATTTATTGTGCACATGGAGAGTGGAGAGCCCAAGCCCGTGGAAGGTTCAGGGAGAGGAGACTCTCCAAGGGATGCTGCCAGGGACCTCAGAGACCCTGCTCCATATCCTGTGTCTCAGCAAAGCTCACCTGTCTCCAGGTGCTGGGATGCTGGAGAGGAGCATGGTCAGCAGATGGGAATCTCCAGGACTTCACCCATCCACTCTCTAGCACAGCCAGATCAAAGTCGGGAAATTTGATGTGATCAACCCTTCCACTTGTGTTTGCTGCTCCTCTGCCCCCACAAAACCTCTGGGAACCCTCCCCAGCCTGTCCTAGCCCAAATTCCTGGCAGGCACAGCCCTTCCTGTCTCCAGGCTGCATCACGTTCCCTTGGCCCATCCTGCAGCACATCCATGGTCAGATATTGCCACTGATGATGCCCCCAGTCCCACAGGAACCATGGGGGTGGCACAGGGGTAGGATCTCTGCTGGAGCTGGCACCTCTGCATGGGGACACAGCCAACAGCAACTCCACCCTCAGCCAGGGTGGGAAACACGTCACCAGCACAACAGGATGGCAAAGGCAGCAGCAGCAGCACATCCCAGTGATGCCCACCCTGGCAGACCCCACTACCCATGGCCAGAAAACAGCTTGGCAACACCAGGATGCCCCACAGAAACAACCTTCTGTGCAGACACGGGAGAAAGGCAGGATGTGGCACTGCCACCCTCACACTTCATTCCTACCACCCCTTCCCAGGAGTAGGAGGTCAGTTCCACAACATGCCAGGGAAAGCAAAATCAAGGAAGGAGACTTTCAGCAGCACCAAAGCCACCTCATCCTGCAGGGAAACCACCTCCAAATGATGCTGTGCCCAAAGGAGCCTTCAAACATCTCCCTGCACTCCTCAAATCCTGGTGGCACCCAGGGAGACCACACCCAAACTGGGATGAGCAGGAATTTCGAGGCACAGAGCTTTCCACCAGAGGGACACAAGGCTCAGGTCTGTCCCCAGGGACAGCAGGGCACAGTGTCCCCTGGCTTTGGCCTCACCTGAGGTGCCCAGGTGGGCTCACAGGCCTCCAAAGCCACCCAGGTGCTTCCTGAGAGCTCCATTCCCAAAGGAGAGCACCCTCCTGCAACCTCACCCCGAGAAATGACACTCACACAAGGTGCTTGTGTGCTATGTGGGACAGTTTGGGACCAGAATAACTTTCTCTCCTGGCTGATCAGCCTGTGAATAAATCACACACGGCCAAAAATAACCTCTGGCCATTTTTTGACTCCTTCCTGCAGAACAGTTTGGGGGGGGATGCTTGAAAGAAGCCAAGCTCGAGTCAGTAGAGCTGCCAGACACTGAATTACAGGCCAGATTAACTGGATTATGGACCTTGTACAAGCCCATCCTTCCCCTCACTGCCTGGCACAGGGAGCAGTGTAGGCACCACCACCAAGCCTATTTAAGTCCTGATTAAGAGCCTGAGATCAGGTTTATGACACCTGTGCTAATGCCACAGCAAGGCCATAAACACCTTCCCGGTTTTGGAAGCCAGGAAGGGCCAGGCTTTGCCAGGAGAGGCTCCATGTGAGGATTCACTGCACTAAAGAGGCTCTGCAAAGGTGAGAGCTGGGTGGGCAGTGGGCCTGAACAGCCCCTTTTCCTCCACTCCAGCCCCCCACTGCACAGCCCAGCCCCTGGAATCGCCTGCCAGCCTTCCGGAGGGCACAGCATCCCTGGCCAGGGCAGGATGGCACAGCAGGGGCAGGGACCCCCTCCCGAAATCGCTGCCCAGCCGCCTGGGGCATGGGTTTAAAGCTCGTTCCTGGACCCCTCTGGGCACCCCCGGCCTGCAGCACATTCCTGCTGTGCCAGCACATCCCCCACACCAGGCATGACACCAGCCAGGCATGGAATCCCACCGGGAATTACAATGAAAATTCATTTCTGCCAGGAAAGGGTGGAAACGAGCTTTAAACCCATGCCCCAGGTGGCTGGGCAGCGATTTCGGGAGGGGGCCCCTGCCCCTGCTGTGCCATCCTGCCCTGGCCAGGGATGCTGTGCCCTCCGGAAGGCTGGCAGGCGATTCCAGGCAGGAAGAGCCTCCTTCCCTCCCTGCCGCACATCCCGGCACTGCGCCCGCTATTTGAAGTGCTCGGCCGCCCCGTCAGCATCGCACCTCCCCTCCCAGGAGCCGTGCCCTGGCATTCCCTGGCATTCCCTGGCACTCCCTGGCACTCCCTGGCATTCCCTGGCACGGCGCTGCCGTCGGGACCACCGAGGGGCTACAGGGCAGAGCAAAATTCCCTCTCCTTTCCAACAGGACGGGGGAGCTGCACTCTCAGACGCCACTTGTTTTCCTCCTTTTCCTTTTTTATCCCCTTTTTTTTTCTTTTTTGGATGAATTAGAGGCACCTCCTGACGCCTGCGAAGACAAACGAGGCAGGAACTGAAAACCGGGAGCTGGGAAAAAAAAATAAAAAATCTGCATTTCAGCTCCGTTGCAGCTCTGTGAGTCCTGCAGGATTGCAGAGCTGGAGGGGCAGCGACCCACGAGGTGCTCTGAACACTCGAGGGGAGAGGCACGGAAGGGGCAGTCGCCTCCTGGACAGTGGAGTTTGGGGAGGGTTTGGCACCCAGATCCTCCTGTGGGATGGGAATTGATGCCCTGCCATCAGTGTCCTGAGGGGCAGCAGGGCTGCTCCAGGCTTGGCTTGGCACAGAAGGGACAGAGATGAGCAGCTGCTTCACTCACAGAACCCCAGTCTGGCTTGGAAGGAACCACAAAATTCATCCCCTTCCACTTCCTACCATGGGCAGGGATACTTTCCACCAGCCCAGGTTGCTCCATCCTGGCCTTGGACACTTCCAGGGATGGGGCAGCCACAGCTTCTCTGGGCAACCTGTGCCAGGGCCTGCCCACCCTCTCAGAAAAGAATTTTTAACATCTAATCTAAATCTCTCCTCTTTCAGTGTGAACACATTCCCCCTTGTCCTGTCTCTCCAGTTCCTCTCCAACCTCTCTGGAGGCCCCTTCACACACTGGAAGGGGCTGTGAGGTCTCCACACACCCTTCCCTTCTCCAGGCTGAACTTTCAGCTGGATTCCCCAGAACACCCTCACCCTGCAAACGAACCAGAGGGTTTTACCACATGCCCACCAGGTTTTAACCTGCTTGACCACAGCCCAAGCAAACCCCAATTACAGCACAAGCACAACTTATTTCTTAGCAAAGAGCCTTGAATGATTTTTCACGACTTCTGCTCCAGATGGGCCCAACACAGACCTGTCCCCCACCATTGCAGTTGTTCCATGTGATATTTTTCCTCCCTCCCAAATGCCAGCCTGTGTGAACACACCCACACTTGCACCCACCTCCAGCCTCTCGGCATCGTCTGCTCACACAGGAGGCCTTTAAGAGCTGAAAATTCCCAACCACAACCCTCAGGAGCCTGAGCAGGGCTTGGCCCCACCTGCAGAGCCCATGGCAGAGCCCTCAGCCTCAGTCAGGTCCCTCACCCCACACCGGGGGCTTGGAATTGCACAGAAAGCATCTGGAAAGTGCCTTCCAGATGGGGGCTTGTCTCTCTGGGAGGAAAGCTGGGCAATGGATCCAACATCCTTCTCTACCAGTTAATATTCCAGAGACCTCCCAGGTCACTTTTGGGAGCCATCTGAGAAACCTCTGGCTCACCAAAGCATTCTTTAGGAGGAAATTAATTATAAATTAAGGTTTCAAGGTTAGAGAAAGAATTCGGTATCTCTCTGCTTTGCTGGAAAACCTGAAATGGCAGAGCCCAGGCAGAGGATGGACATCCCTGCCAAAGTCACTCCCTGTCCCCAGAGTGGAGCCCTCCAGATGCATTTCCAGTTGGGACCAGTTTGGGTTCAGCCTCCCTCACCTCCACCACGGTGTCAGGTTCTTTCCCAGCAGCAACTCACAGCCACCACATCCCCCCTCAGCACACCAGGACCTCATCAACTCACACTCAGCCTCACAGCACCATCCTCACCCCCTGCACCTCAGTGGGTGCTGCCTGAAAGGGCAAAGCTTGAAAACAAACCCCTCAGAAGGTACAGATGGGGTGGGTTTCAGGGTGGTTTTGATTCCTGGTGTTCCCTGAAACTGAGATAGGCAGGAACCCAAATCTGCAGCAGGTTCAGTCCCTCAGCACCTGCACTCCAGTTGCTGGTGGCTGCCAAGGCACAGCTGGACTGGTGTAGAGAAGACCCACTCATCACAAAGCCAGAAAGCTGCACAGAGAGGGTTGAGATGCTTCATGCAATGTCTGCCAAGCCCCAGCTGTGCTGGGCACTCCAAAAAGCTGGATCTGTCCATCAGTGCCAGCACTGGTGCCTCAGGAACCTGCCAGTTTGGAGGCTCCCCCCACTCCCCAGGTGGTGACACTTGTCCCAGACAATCTCTGGGCTTTCTCCTGGAAAAGAGATGCAGGAGGAGCAAAGCCCCAGGGCTGGGAGGGCATCTGTGCACCTGGGCACTGCTGGGTGCCAGGCAGGCAGCAGCAGGAGCTGTGCCAGCGGCTCCCTGACAAATCTCCAGGGAAGTCCCCAGAGATCAGTCCTGTTTCTCAACCAGCATATGCAGGGAGCAGCAGGTCACGGTGTCCCTCAGAACACAGGGCCCTGAGACTCCCAGGCCATATGAGACACAAAGACACCAACTTTCCACCTGCTCTAAAGCTCAGGCAGCACCACAATTGAGAAACTCCCCAACCACACAGGGACGTTCCCCCAGGCCCCAAACTGCAGCTCACAGCTCCCCTCTGGACCAGCTCACACTCACAGAGTGCCCTGGTGGTATCAGACCCACCATGAGAACCTCATTCCAGCATCCAGCAGATGGTGGCAAATGAGCTTAAAGGAACACTTTGCCAAGCCTGCCTTGGCCCAAACCGGGGCGTCCCCAGCAGGGTTTGCACAGCTCTGACAAAGCCCAGCTCCCGAAGCCAATTGCTGTCATAATGATGCAATTTAGGGGATAAACAAGCCCTTCAAGGCTGGTTATTCAGGAGAAACCTGTGGTGTCTGGAGGCAGCTTGGCATGGCTGTGATGAGCTGGCCCAGCTGACAGAGGATGTGAGCACAGCTGGAGCTGGCCAGGCTGGCAGGACCTCCCTGTGCTGCTCCAGCCCTGGGCACAGTGGCCAATGCCCAGGGAGCATTTGCCCAGTTCTGAGCTGGACCAGCTTGGCAGGTGCTGAGCTCCATCTGTGTGGCAGCACCTCCACAAGCTGGTCCAGCCCAGAGTTCAGTGCCAGGCAGATGCTGAGAGGGGCTGACACAGCCCAGAGCTCGAGGGCTGGGACAGCACTGAGGGAGGAGGGACATGGCACTGGGAAATCAGAGGAGCAGGAGAAGGGCAGGGTAACACCAGGCTCAGCAGCTTCCCTGCCCTCCCCTCAGCATGAGGTGGCAGCTGGGAGGGAGGAGGGTGCAAAGGGACACCTTGGGAGCAGGTTGGGGGCTGCCAGGGGC
This sequence comes from Pithys albifrons albifrons, assembly GCF_047495875.1. Classification (NCBI taxonomy): domain Eukaryota; kingdom Metazoa; phylum Chordata; class Aves; order Passeriformes; family Thamnophilidae; genus Pithys; species Pithys albifrons. The sequence continues at coordinate 212,140 of NC_092485.1, forward strand.
AGAGAGCAGCTGAAAATCCAGAAACCCCCTCCCCACTCCTGGGTTACAGCAATCATTGCCTTCCCCCAACCATGCAGCCTCGGGGGGATATGTGCCCAGTGGGGATGGGGCAGCACGTCTGCCTGGCTCTGCCCCCTGCTCTGGGGCCAGCAGAGAAGGGGGCACGTTATCCCCCTTGGCTCAGACGACCAGCCCGGGGGCAACGTCAGGGCACAGCAGGTCCCTCCCTCCCCGGCTGGAGGGTGAGGATGACAATCCCCAGCTCAGATTCAACCCCGGGGAAACAGGGGAGTTCAACACACCCCGACTCAGCCACCCCCTCCAAGGAGGGACGGGGTGGGAAACAACCCCCCCGCAGGAGGCCGCCAGGCCCGTCGGGGGTGGGCAGAGCAACAAAGCCCCCCCAGGAGGGAGCCAGGCCCGCCGGGGGTGGGCAGAGCAACAAAGCCCCCCCAGGAGGGAGCCAGGCCCGCCGGGGGTGGGCAGAGCAACAAAGCCCCCCCAGGAGGGAGCCAGGCCCGCCGGGGGTGGGCAGAGCATTCCCCCAGGCACGGCAGGGCTGAGTATCCCGTCGTGGGGGGGAGCACAGCACCCCTGGGGGCTGCTAAAAGGGCAGAACCCCCCGAGTCCGACAGCACTGGGGGGAGCAGAGCACCCTCTCAGGGAGGCTAAAAGGGTTGAGACCGCCGAGTGCAGCCCCGCTGTGGCGCGATCAGCATCCCCTCGGGAGGGGCAGAGCATCATCTCGGGGGGAGCAGAGCATCCCTACAGGGGGAGCAGAGCATCATCCTGGGGGGAAAAGAGCATCCTCTCTGGGTAGGGAGCAGAGCATCCTCTCGGGGGGAAAAGAGCATCCTCTCGGGGGGAAAAGAGCATCCTCTCGGGGTAGGAAGCAGAGCATCCTCTCGGGGGGAGCAGAGCACCCACGGGGGAAGGCAATAAGAGCAGAGCTCCCTGAGTCCAGCCTCACTGCGCAGGGCTCAGCATCCCCTCGCGGGGGGAGCGGAGCATCCTCGGGGTGGGGAGACTAAAAGGACCGAATCCTGCGGGTGCAGCCGCAGCGCAGCGGTGGGGAGGTGGGCTGAGCATCCCCCGCCCGGGCCCAGCGCGGGGCCCCGCGGTCCGAGCATCCCCCGCGGGCAGCGCGGCCCCGCCCGCACTCACCGCCCGCCGAAGTCGCTGGAAGCCTCCGCCGCCACCGCCAGCGCCGGCCCGCCCTGCCCCGCCCACTGCGTCACCGTCCCCGCCTGGACACGCCCAGAGACACGCCCTCCCCTGGCCACGCCCCGCAGGTGGGGTGGGGGGCACGGTGGGGTTTGGGGTCAGGAACATCCTTGGGGGTCAGGAACATCCTTGGGGAGCAGGAACGTCCTTGGGGGGCAGGAACGTCCTTGGGGAGCAGGAACATCCTTGGGGTGCAGGAACATCCTTGGGGGACAGGAACATCCTTAGGGGACAGGAACATCCTTGGGGAGCAGGAACATCCTTGGGGGGCAGGAACATCCTTGGGGGACAGGAACATCCTTGGGGAGCAGGAACATCCCTGGGGGACAGGAACGTCCTTGGGGGACAGGAACATCCCTGGGGGACAGGAACGTCCTTGGGGGACAGGAACATCCTTGGGGAGCAGGAACATCCTTGGGGTGCAGGAACATCCTTAGGGGGCAGGAACATCCTTAGGGGACAGGAACATCCTTGGGGAGCAGGAACATCCTTGGGGGACAGGAACGTCCTTGGGGGACAGGAACATCCTTGGGGAGCAGGAACATCCTTGGGGGGCAGGAACATCCTTGGGCATCAGGAACATTCTTGGGGGGCAGGAACATCCTTGGGCATCAGGAACATCCTTGGGGGACAGGAACATCCTTGGGAAGCAGGAACCCCCCTGGGAAGGGAAGGAATCCACTTGGAGGGACAGAGAACTCTAAAGAGGGGCAGAAATTTCCCCCGAGGAAACTTTCCTGGGGGGCAGGATCCCCTGGGAAGGGATGGAACCCTTCTTGTGGAACAGAAAACTCTGAGAAGGGTCAGGAATCCCCCTGTGGGAGCAGAAATCTCTCCTGGGGGACAGGTTCCCTCCTGGGATGGGCAGGGAAATTTAAGTTGGATATCAGAGAAAAACTCTCTGCAGAGAGAGTGCTCAGGGATTGGAATGGACTGCCCAGAGAGGGGGTGGATTCCCCATCCCTGGAGGTTTTTCAACTGAGCTTGGCCATGGCACTGAGTGCCATGATCTGGTAAAGGGACTGGAGTTGGCCCAAGGGTTGGACTTGATGATCTCAGAGGTCTTTTCCAACCCAATCGATTGTATGATTCTATGATGCTCCTTGGGGTTTAGAAATCTCCATGGGAACAGGATTTCCCGAAGGGTCTTTTCTATCCCAGAGAGAGGGAGGCAGGAGCAGACCTCGGCTGTGGGATGTCCCAGGTCCTGGGTGCCCTGTTGCCCCCAGCTGTGGAGACCCCCCAGCATGGGGAGCAGGGATGGGGCCTGGCAGTGGAGCCCCAGACTGTGCCATGGGCCCGTCCTCACCCTGTGGGGGGTCATATGTCACCCCTCCTAAATTCAGGATGTGCAAGGCTGGACCATCACCCTTTGCCACCCTTGGGGAGAGCCTTGGGCACCCTACATAGGATTTGGGACAGATGGTGCCCAGAAACTGCAACTGGAGCATCACCCTACCCAGCCCAGGGACATCATTAGTGAACAATTAATTTGGGGGCCCTGAAAGCACAACCCTCCCCCAGCTCTTTGAACATGGGCACAGCAGGTAAATAAAATCTTTCTAGTTTCATTAACTATTAACTAATCACCAGCTGGAGGATACTGGGAGAACTCCTGGGGAACCAGGACAAGCCCTGGCAGGGGGGCAGTGCCACAGCAGGGGACCAGAAGTAGAGAAGGGGACACTGGAATCTGCCAAGGGCTTCAGGGAACCAGGTTTTTTCAGTATTTGGGAGAGAAAGAGGATTTGGAGACTTGCAGTTTCATGAAGTACCTGATAAACTTACAACAAAAGGAGGATAAACTAAAAGAGACTGAAAACATCCATCTGGGTCACCCCAAAGTCATCGTGTGCCATCAGAATATCTTATGATGGTTCAAAGGGCTCATTCTCCTGTTTCCAAAATATCCTGCTTGGAAAAGAAGCTGGGATGGAGAAGAGACAGAAACTTTAGCTGCTGAACTGAGTTATCCTTAATATCACACAAGGTATGAAATATTTCACACGAGTCCTTTGGTGGTATGAGAGCATGGGAGGAGGGAGGACCAAGGCCAGGGAGCTCCAACCATGGTCCCCAGAGAGGTTTTCCTGATGGAATTTCTCTGAACACATCTATGGACTACTGGCTATGGATACAGCTGCCCAGTAACTCTTTGTGACATTCTTCTCTGCACAGTCACCCAAGGGATCTCAAACTCCCCCAGGAAAATCCATTATTAATCCACTTACAGCCACCTCAGTTTGCACCAGCCCAGCAAACGCTTTCTGGCTTCACGTTGCTCTTGTATCCCAATAAAACTCCATCTGTTTTCCATGGGGTTTTCCAAGCCAGGACAACCTTTACTTTTTAAAACTAGTACTTGTGATACAGTTCTGAAATAACAATGATGAATAGCATGGTCCAAGGAGAACATTTCCAAGCAGAACATTTCCAAGGAGGTGGATGGAGCCATGAGCACCAGGATCCCGTTTATCCACTGCCATTCCCTTCATTGTATCCACTGCTTTGGGAACAGGTGGACCAGGGACAGCATTGCTGGCAAGGAATGGCCTTTCCTGCCTGGCATGGTCAGTTTTCTCAATCAAATGTGTTCCCTGCTGATAAAATGTTCCTTGGGGTTCCCCCAATACTGGGAAGACTGGGAGGGGGGACCCCCTGAGGTCTGTCTCCCCCCCTTCCCCTCCCCCCCACTCCCCGTTACTGGGAGAACTGGGAGGGGCAGTTCCTTCACCCACACCCATTACTGGGGAACACCCCTGAGGTCTCCCACTACTGGGAGAACAGGGAGGGGGGTGATCCCCCATTACTGGGAGGGGCAGCTCCTTCACCCACTCCCCTTAGGAAGGGGCCCCTGACGTCCCCCCGTTAACTGGGAGAACTGGGAGCGGCAGTTCCTTAACCCACTCCCGTTACTGGGAGCGACCCTCTGAGGTCCCCCATTACTGGGAGAACTGGGAGGGGGCAATTCCTTCACCCACTTCTGTTACTGGGGGGCACCCCCTCAGGTCCCTCTGTTACTGGGAGTACTGGGAGGGGGGTGATCCCCCATTACTGGGAGGGACAGTTCCTTCACCCACCTCCTTACTGGGGGAGACCCCCTGAGGTCCCCTTGTTGACTGGGAGAACTGGGAGGGGACAGTTCCTTCACCCACCCCCGTTACTGGGAGGGGGCAGTTCCTTCACCCACTCCCCTTAATGGGAGGGACCTCCTGAGGTCCCCTTGTTAACTGGGAGAACTGGGAGGGGGCAGTTCCTTCACCCACCCCCGTTACTGGGAGGGGGCAGTTCCTTCACCCACTCCCCTTAGTGGGAGGGACCTCCTGAGGTCCCCTTGTTAACTGGGAGAACTGGGAGGGGGCAGTTCCTTCACCCACCCCCGTTACTGGGAGGGGGCAGTTCCTTCACCCACTCCCCTTAGTGGGAGGGACCTCCTGAGGTCCCCTCGTTAACTGGGAGAACTGGGAGGGGCAGTTCCTTCACCCACCCGTTACTGGGAGGGACCCTCTGAGGTCCCCCCCCCACCCCGTTACTGGGGGAACTGGGAGTGGCAGTTCCTTCACCCACCCTCCTTACTGGGGGAGACCCCCTGAGGTCCCCTTATTCCTGGGAGAACTGGGAGGGGGCAGTCCCTTCACCCACGCCCGTTACTGGGAGGGGGCAGTTCTTTCACCCACTCCCCTTAGTGGGAGGGACCCCCTGAGGTCCCCTCGTTAACTGGGAGAACTGGGAGGGGGGATCCCCCATTACTGGGAGGGGCAGTTCCTTCACCCATCCCCCTTACTGGGGGGGCACCTCCTGAGGTCTCCCCGTTACTGGGAGGGGCAGTTCCTTCACCCACCCTCCTTACGGGGAGGGACCCCTGAGGTTCCCTTCGTTACTGGGAGGGACCCCCTGAGGTCCTCCCGTTTCTGGGAGAACTGGGGGGTGGGGGGGTACCCCTTTAATGGGAGAACTGGGAGGGACCCCTGAGGTTGCCCCGTTACTGGGAGAACTGGGAGCGGGGGGATCCCCCGTTACTGGGAGGGGCAGTTCCTTCACCCACTCCCCTTACTGGGAGAGACCTCCTGAGATTCCCCCCGTTACTGGGAGGGACTCCCTGAAGTCCCCCCGTTACTGGGAGAACTGGGAGCGGGGGGATCCCCCGTTACTGGGAGGGGCAGTTCCTTCACCCACTCCCCTTACTGGGAGAGACCTCCTGAGATTCCCCCGTTACTGGGAGGGACCCCCTGAAGTCCCCCCGTTTCTGGGAGAACTGGGGGGTGGTGGGGGATACCCCGTTAATGGGAGAACTGGGAGGGGGGGATCCCCCGTCACTGGGAGGGGCAGTTCCTTCACCCACCCCCGTTTCTGATCGGACTGGGGGTGGCCGTGTCCCTCCCCCGTTTCGCGGTGACGTCACCCGCGCGCGCTGTCGCGGCCGTGACGCGCTGTCGCGGGGCGGGCGCTGTCCCCGCTGTCCCCGCTGTCCCCGCGGGGCCCGGCCGGACATGGCCCCGCGCGGCCGCCCCGCCGCCACCGCCACCAACACCGCCACCAACCCCGGCACCGCCGCCATGCCCCGCAGGGCCGCCCGCAAGCGCCTCAAGTTCCGCGCCGACGATGTGTGCTCTGAGCGCGGTGAGACACGGCCCGGAGCGGGGCCGGGAGCGGGGCGGGAGGGACGGGGGAGAGGGGAGAGGGGAGAGGGTGTGAGGGGAGAGGGGAAAGGGTGTGAGGGGAGAGGGGAGATGGGGAGAGGGGAGAGGGGAGATGGTGAGAGGGGAAAGGGTGTGAGGGGAGAGGGGAGATGGTGTGAGGGGAGAGGGGAAAGGGTGTGAGGGGAGAGGGGAGATGGTGTGAGGGGAGAGGGGAGAGGGTGTGAGGGGAGAGGGGAGAGGGTGTGAGGGGAGAGGGGAGAGGGTGTGAGGGGAGAGGGTGTGAGGGGAGAGGGGAGAGGGTGTGAGGGGAGAGAGTTTGAGGGGAGAGGGGAAAGGGTGTGAGGGGAGAGGGGAAAGGGTGTGAGGAGAGATGGTGAGAGGAGAGAGGGTGTGAGGGGAGAGGGTGTGAGGGGAGAGAGTGTGAGGGGAGAGGGGAAAGGGTGTGAGGGGAGAGAGTGTGAGGGGAGAGGGGAAAGGGTGTGAGGGGAGAGAGTGTGAGGGGAGAGGGGAAAGGGTGTGAGGGGAGAGGGGAAAGGGTGTGAGGGGAGAAGGCGTGAAGGGAGAGAGCGTGAAGGGAAAGGGTCTGAGCCTGGAGCGGGTGCTGAGGGCAGCGGGACATGAGAGGAGCCGGGCCCGGCTCGGTCCTACCTTGGCCTGTGGTGTCTGCAGAGCAGAGCCCGGACCTGCGTTAGGGCCAGAGAGAGGAGATGGTTGTGGGGCTTGGTCTTGGGCCTGGGCCTGGGCCTGTGTTTGGGGTCTGAAAGAGGAGGAGGTTGAGGGGCCTGGGCTTGGCCTGGCTGAGGGTCTGAGGGGCAGGACAGTCCAGCCCCACCTGGGAGGTGAGCACAGCCCACTCGGGTTGTGGGGAGAGTGTGTCTGGTGGGCAGAGGGGGATCTGGCCTGGTGGGTGGGAATGAGAGCTCTGCCTGGGTACAAAGAGCCTGGGACTTGGGGAATCAGCCAGGCTCCGGTTAGGCCGGGTGTTAGTGGGGTTCTGGGGTTTGGTGGTGGGAGAGGGGGATCTGGGCTGGGCTGGGCATGAGGTGGCTCCCCTGGGCCTGGTAGACTGTTGGGCTGGGGTAGAGACTTGCCGGGGAGCCCTGGCCTGGACCTCTCTGCTGGGACTCGTTTTCCTGCGTGTGCATCTCCTGCTGGAGCCTCTGCTGCTCTGGGGTCTGTCCCTTTCAGGCACCGTGGCTCTCAGCCCTTCTGTCCCCTGCCCTGTAATCCCTAATGCCCCTGCCCCCTGTGTCCCACCCTCTGCAGTGACGGTGGCAGATTATGCCAACTCGGACCCAGCTGTGGTGAAGTCTGGAAGGGTGAAGAAGGCTGTGGCCAATGCAGTGCAGCAGGAAGGTGAGTCTGCCCCGGGGGCCTGCCTGCCCCAGGCTGCCTCCACCTCTGCATGGGGTGGGAAACTCCCCTTCCCTAACCTGAGAGAATGTGTGTCATTTAGTGCTGAAAATGAGCCTGTGCTGCTCTGCAGAATCAGGTGGTGAGGGCTCAGACAGGAGGTTGCAGCAAGGCTGCTGCAAGTCCAGTAGGAATTGCTGAGTCTTTGCTGGTGCCTGAAATAGAAGGCCTTGGGTGTCATCTCCTGTTTGAAGCAGAAAATAACAGAATAAAACTCTTTATTGCTTTATTACCTCATATAAAAAGTAGACAACTTTATCAGCAGGTAAAAGTCTTTGCAGTGGCAGTGAGGTTGTGACAGTTCTGGCAAACGTGTGCTGCAGGGAGGTCTTGGGAGAGTGTTGCTGTTTCTTGGGGAACTTTGTAAAACAAGGGGTTTCCTGGGAAGGTATTGCATTATTTTGTTATCTACTTCCTCCTCAACTGGGAGCTTTCTGAACCAACACACCCCATTTGCTTGAGAAATGTTAAAGTTTAGGCCTTGACTCTGGAAAGGAGCTGGTCACACAGTTTGGAGGGGGACGTTGTTGTGTTGACTGTGATGACTGAACTGTTCATATGGGGAAACTCTTGGGTTGTTGCTGAAATGTTACATGTAAAGAAAATCTGCTCTTTGCATGAATTCTGTCAGGATCAGTGATGCTGGTGAATATCCTTTTGAGCTGCTGCTTCTCCAGCTCTTAAGATTGGAAACATCCCTCTTTTGTTGCCTCCTTTGGTATAGGCCTGGGTCTTCCTCTTCCATTCCCTCTCCTGCTGACCCTTGTGTATTCTCTGTTTTTGAAGCAAAGCACTGCACTTCAGCATCACACTGGCAAACTGCTGTTGTTTCTTTCCCCCTGCCCCACCCGAGTCCCTGCATCCAGCATCACCTGCTTTGTCCCTTCCCTAAAATCCTGCTCTGTTCCTGGCTCACTTCCACACCATCCTGATGGTTCCAGCTCACAGCAGTTCCCTGCCCACCCCTTTCTCAGGTCTTTGCAGTGGGTTTCCCCTCTGGATTCGAGATCTCTCCTCCTCAGGGCTGTGCTCCAGCCTTATCTGGTGCAGCCATGACCTGCTGCAACCTTATCTGGCCCAGCCGTGTCTGTGGCAGCCTGGGGTGCCACGAGTGGGGCGGGAGCCTCTGCCCCGGGGGCTGCAGCCTTTGGCCTCCCTGCCCTCGAGGATCTTGGCTCAGAGTAACTGTGGAGCTGGGTGTGACTGCCAGCCAGGGAGCCTCCCACAGGGAGGGGACTGAGGGCCAGGGGGAGTTTTCCTGGGCTTTTTTCCTACCCATTCTACCTCTCAGGATGGGGGGGATTGAAGCTGGGAGATGGAGAGGGTGCCCCTGCAGGATTGCAGTGCAGCCTGACCCACTGTTGATAGACTTGTGTGGTTTTGATTCAGAGGCTGGTCTTTCCTTTGCAGAGTGTGGTGGTTCTTCTCCTAAACCCCTCTCTGAGTCCCTGTCACTTTGTCCTCCCTGGCTTGGCTGTGTTTGATGTCATCACTCATTTGTGTTGCCATCTATTTCTCTGTCTTTTTGCCTAGAAAATGTCATGTGGAGAGGGCTGTAGGTTTTGGGTTTTATGTGCCATGAGTGCATCCAGATACCATGAATGCATTCAGATACCACGGGTGCATCCAGTGTACAGAGTAAACAGTGCAAAAGGAGGTAGAACAGGCTTAGCAAAGCACTGAAGGTGTCTCTAGTTTGTGGGTACAGTCAAGCTCTGTCTTGAGACTCTTTCCTTCTTCTGTATTACCATTTTGAAACCTTGTTTAGTGGTTAGAAATGGGAATATCTCTCACCTGAATTTATTTGTGATCAGTTTCTTTTTTTGTTGTTGTTTCTGTTTTCTGCTACTCTGCCCCTGTGATTCAAGTAGCACATCTTGCTCTCCAGTGGCTCTGGTGACTGCAGATGAGACGTAGAAAACCTTCCTGGGCTGTGGTTCGTGTTAAGGCAGAAAAGCTTGAGCAGTGCCAGCCCCCTCTGGCATGGGCAGGTGCCTCTTGGTAGCAGTGCTGTTCTCCACCCAGCAAGCTGGATTGAAATTCAGCTCCTGAGTGAATTTTACAGACTCTCTGCAGAGTTTGTGCAGCTGTGACAGTGCCAGTGTCTGACAGTGCCCCACACAGGACCACACCTTTTATTTTCCAACACTGTCATTACTGACTCATGTGGATTTTTCTGCCCTATTGACTCCTCAGTTTACAGATGAACTTTTAAAACTAATCCTTCTGAACAAGGAAGGATTCTGACCATGCCTCCAAAGGCAGGAAAAAACCCTCAACCCAAAACAAATCCCAGCTGACTCGACTTGCTGTTTGCTTCGTTAGGCCAAAGCCTTTCCTTTCACTACATTCCAGGGTAAGTGGAGCTCCTGTGTGCTTGGCACTGAGTTATTTCACTGATGGACTGTGTGTCATCAGCCACAGGATCTGTTTGTCCTGCTGAGAAGGGAGTGTGCCTTCTCTGTGCTGATAAAACATTTCCAGAGTAGGTGCTGGCTCCAGGCTGAACTGTGGCCACTCAAGACAGTTCTTACCCCTGCAGAAAGAGCCTGTTGTTTTGTTCAGAATTGTGCAGAGCTACAGCTAAACCAGAAGGATCTACATAATGTGCTCCTAATCATCCTCATTGTTCATTCTTTAAAACAAGAAGGCAAATAATTTTGTTTCCAGTTCACTCACCCCTGCTAATTGTCCCTGACAAGGTAATCCTTGAGCAGGATTTACTTGCTTGTGTCACTCACCAGGAAGCTTTAAGGCAGTGGTTCCACTGAAGGATCTCCTGAACTTGGACCACCTTTTCCTCTCTGCTGTTGTACTTACCGTGCCGTTTGTCATTCCAGTGAAATCCCTGTGTGGTTTGGAAGCTTCCTGTGTTCCTGCTGAGGAAGTTCTGTCTGTGTCAGGAGAGTCCTGTGACAGCAGCGATGAGATGGATACAAAGGAGAGCATCAATGGGCGGGCTGCCTCCAGGAAAAAGAAGAGCAAAAGGCACAAAGGTGTGGTCACAGCTCTCCTGGCACTCTGGGCTCCTGCTGCATCTCCTCCTGGCAGTGCTTGGGATTTGGGGGCTGCTCCCGGGGCATTCTGTAACCTGCGTGTGCACAAGGAAATGCTGAGGGGTCAGTCACTTGGAAACCTCCTGGCACTTAGAATCAGAGAATGGATTGGGTTGGAAAAGACCTCTGAGATCAGCAAGTCCCATCCTTGATCCAACCCCACTGTGATCACCAGCCCAGGGCACTCTGTGCCCTGGGCTGGTGATCACAGTGGGGTTGGATCAAGACATGGTGGATTCTCACTCAGTGCCACATCCACAGAATGGATTGGGTTGGAAAAGACCTCTGAGATCAGCAAGTTCAACCCTTGGTCCAACTCCAGTCCCTTTACCAGATCATGGCACTCAGTGCCACGGCCAAGCTCAGTTGAAAACCCTCCAGGGATGGGGAATCCACCCCCTCTCTGGGCAGCCCATTCCAATCCCTGAGCACTCTCTCTGCAAAGAATTTTTTTCTGATCTCCAACTTCAATTTCCCCTGGCAGAGCTTGAGCCCATCGTGCCCCCTTGTCCTATTGCTGAGTGCCTGGGGCCTTATAGAATCCCACAGACCCCCCATAGCCCCCCATAGATGCTCACACACCCCCTACAGAATCCCATAGACCCCCATACACCCCATAGATCCTCACACACCCCTATAGAGCCCTATAGAATCCCATAGACCCCCCCATAGGCCCCCTATAGATGCTCATAGACCCCCATACACCCCATAGATCCTCACGCACCCCCCACAGATCCCCCATAGACCCCCCATAGACCCTCTATAGACTCCCCAGAGACCCCCATAGACCCCACAGATCCTCACACCCCCTATAGATACCCTATAGAATCCTATAGACCCCCCATATACCCCCGCAGACTCCCCATAGACCCTCCCATAGATGCCCCATAGATCTCCTATAGATGCTCTTAGACCCCCATGCACCCCATAGACCCTCACACACCCCTATAGACTCCCATGGACCCCCCATAGAACCCCATAGATCCTATTGCTGAGTGCCTGGGAGAAGAGACCAACCCCCACCTGGCCAGAACTTCCCTTCAGGGAGTTCCAGACAGTGCTGAGGTCACCTCTGAGCCTCCTCTTCTCCAGGCTAAACACCCCCAGCTCCCTCAGCTGGTCAGAGGGGCTGTATTTGCACAAAGGCAGAGCCTGGGGTGTGAAATCAAAGCCTGAGAGCTCCTTGCTTTTAAATAAATATCTCTCCGAGCCTTGGAAAACAAACACTGCTCTTCCAGAGTTGCAAAACTTTGCCACTGGACATGTTGCTTCACTGAGCTTGTGTTGGTGAAAACAGATTTGCTTTGGGGGTGACCTGCTGCTGTCCAGGATACAGTGTTGGCAAAATACAAGCTCTATTTTCAAGGCTGTGTTTTGTTACAAATGAGTTCAGAGGGCTCTTGTTCCAGCAAGGAAGTGCATTTGATCCTGTTGGCATCACAGCAGGTTAATTCCAGGGAGATGGATCCCTCAGCATTTAGTCTTTGTGCAACTCTAGAATTCCATTTGCAATGCAGTGTAAGCATCAAACTGCTCTCCTGCACTGTGGAACCCTGCAGAAGTTTCTACTAACAGGTTGCTTTCAGGATGAGAAACAAATTTTAACTAATTTTCTTGAGCTTTATGCTGATTTCTATAACACATCAACATTAACCACAGACTGCAGGTGCACAGCACTCCTCTGGGAGTTTAACCTCTTTTATTAAGAGATCCTTCAGGTTCCTGGCAAAATAATACCTGAGTGGGTGGAGTTTGAGTGTGGAAAGACTATTCTGTTCTACTACAGCCTTGTCTTATTTCTGCTACATGTTTAGGAAGTAAAGAATGGTGCTAGACCAGTGATGCTTTTGAGTTCAGAGTGGGAAGTTTGGTGACTCCTTGAGCCAGAGCTGACCCAGCAGGGTGGATTTTGCAGCCTGTTGTGGGTGTGCCTGCCATAAATCTGAAGTGCTGTGGGGAAGTGATCAGTCCAGAGCTTTCTCTGGCAATTATCACATGAGGATAAAGACCTGCCCTTTGTTATTAACCTGCTGTCTCAGGATTAGATCTGGCAAACAGCTCCTCTATGCCACAGGCCTCATAGCAGCTTTTCTTGTTAGCACTCCCTGCAAGTTGTGTTTTCTTTCTCTTTCCTTAACATCCCTAATGCTCACTATTGTTTAGCTATTTATATTCTTTAGAAGTATTTTTTCTCTGAAAGCTGGAGCAGCGTTTGTAGAAAAACATCTGGTGTAAACCTAAAAACACCACGGGAGTGAAAGGAGTGTCTGAACCCTCAATTCTGGAGGAGCAGTTCTGACACCTCTGAGGGGAAGAACAGACTGAATTGCAATCAAGTTTCCCATCCAAGAAGCTTTAATGAAATTAGAGATTTAAGGCAAGCAGCTGATTGCCAGTTGCAGGAGGGAATTGTTTTTCTCCCCTGACAGAGCTCCCACAAAAATATTGTGACCACTGGGACAAAGAATTGATAAACTCACCAGTGTCTTAATGCTCAGGGACTTCAGTGTAAAGCAGTTTTGGTGTCCTGTTAAATGAGCAGCTTTGATTAAAAATGCAGGAATTCATCCCTCCTTTGTATAAAGTTGCCTCTTTATTTCCCACTCAGTTTTTACTTCTCCACTTCAGTGTGGTATTTTAGCTGTGAAAGGGTCAGGCATTGAAAGAGGGGCCAGAAAGGCTTTGGGATTCCATCCTTGGACACAGTCAGAACTTGATGGGACAAGATCCCAAACAGAACGTTCTAATTGTGCCTGCTTTGAGCTGGCTGTTGGATTAGAACCCCCCCAGAGGACCCTTTCAGCCTGAATGACTCTGAATCTGCCACTTAAGCCACTCATGCAGCCAATACAGGGATAATAATGGCCGGTGTCCAACAAAGGGGTGTTGTGGGTGTGGAAACAACAGCAGTGATGCTGACCTTGTTCTTCCTTGGGTTTGTTGGGCTGACTGTCCATCATTCAGCTGCTTCCCTGTGCTACCAGGAGTGAAGCACGTGGAGGTGTGACTTGGTACAGATGTTCTTCACTCCTCTAACACACCTCCCTTGCATCTAGAAAGTGCCGAAGGGGGAGGTGGAGAGGAGTATCCCATCGACATCTGGCTGCTCTTGGCTTCCTACATTCGCCCTGAAGACATTGTCAGGTTTTCTCTGATTTGCAAGAAAGCCTGGACTGTGACTTGCACTGCTGCCTTTTGGACCAGGCTCTACAGAAGGTGAGACTTGAGAGAGTTTTTAAACTGTTTGTAGGAGCCTTCAGCAATGAGCAGCTCTCAGCAGAGCTGGAAATAAGGGAATAATTCCCTACAGGCCAGGGCCCTGTATTTGTGTATTGATGAGGTGTTGTGGGCCTTGTTTGGCAAGGAATTATGGAATATCCCTCTCCTACAAACTGAGAGCTGGGGTTGTTCAGCCTGGAGAAGAGAATCATAGAATCATAGAATGAACTGGGTTGGAAGAGACCTCCGAGTTCATCAAGTCCAACCCTTGATCCAACCCCACTGTGATCACCAGCCCAGGGCACTCAGTGCCACGTCCAGTCTCACCTTAAACACCTCCAGGGATGGAGAATCCACCTCCTCTCTGGAGAGCCCATTCCAATGCCTGAGCACTCTATCTGTAAAGAATTTCTTTCTATATCCAACCTAAACCTCGCCTGGCAGAGCTTCAGCCCCTCTTGTTCTACTGTCTGGGAGAAGAGACCAATTCCCACCTTGCTACAACCTCCTGTCAGGAAGTTGTAGAGAGTGACAAGGTCTCCCCTGAGCCTTCTCCAGGCTAAACAAGGCTCCCTGTGGCCTTCCAGTCCCTTAAGGGGGCTTGTAAAAAGAAGGGGGAGGGACTTTTTGTGTGGGTAGATAGTGACAGGACAAAGGGAAGGGGGTTTAAACTGACAGAGGGCAGAGTTACGTTAGATGTTAGGAAAATATTCCTTACTCAGAGAGTGGTGAGTCCCTGGCACAGGTTGCCCAGAGAAGCTGTGGCTGCCCCATCCCTGGCAGTGTCCAAGGCCAGGTTGGACAGGGCTTGGAGCAACCTGGGACAGTGGAAGGTGTCCCTGCCCATGGCAGGGTGTGGAATGAGCAGCTTTAAGGTTCCTTCCAGTCCAAACCAATCCTTGATTCTAATGTTACATCTTTCTTGGGTCTGGAAGTGGATCTGTGTGGTGTATTCCTGTATGTTCCCTGTAAGATCTCAGAGCTTTTCTGCTCTCCATGGCCCAGCACTTGTGTGTGTGTGTGTGAAGCGCTGCAGGTACTTAGGGCAGGGTCAGAGCTGTCCCCTTCCTGAATGGCAGCGACATCATTGGTGATCAACTTGTCCTACCTTGAGCTCTGGTCATGGCCACCTTCCTGTAGTTAGGGGGACCTGAAAGGAACCAAGGCATTTGGAAGCTGTACAGTGGCAGAAGTAAGTTAAAGCCAGAGAAAAAGGACAGAGGGGGTCAGAACTGGAAATAAATCCTCCTGTCCCAGGACATGTCACCGGGTTTTTCCTTCAGGACTAAACATTTTCTTTACATTGCTCTGACTGTTGCCCGGGAGGCACAAGCAGCAAGGGCACAGGGCAGAGAGCATCCATGGTCATCCCTACCCCTGGTTTTTAGTGGGACAGTCCCCAGCAAGGGCTCCTTTGGGATCTGATCAAAGAGTGGCCCTGGAGCGCAGAGTTCAGGCTCCTCAGGCAGTGCCCAGCTCAGCAGCTCAATCCCTGTCTGGTGCCTCCAGGCAAATTGTCTGCTGGGAATTAATTGGGAAATTGCAGCATGATACCACAGAACGTGCTGAGCTGGGAGGGACCCCAAGGATCAGCAAGTCCCACCCTCAGCCCTGCCCAGACCCGTCCCCAGGAGTCCCACCCTGTGCCCCAGAGCATCATCCATCACTCCTGGAGCTCTGTCAGCCTTGGGGCTGTGCCCACTGCCCTGGGGAGCCTGGTCAGTGCCCACCACCCTCTGGGGGAAGAACCTTTTCCTGATACCCAACCCAACGTTGCCCTGACACAACTCCAGGCCATTGCCTGGGTGCTGTCCCTGGTCCCCACAGAGCAGAGCTCAGTGTCTGCCCCTCCTCTGCCCCTGCCAAGGAAGTTGTACCTGCAATGAGGTCTCCCCTCAGTCTCCTCTTCTGCAGCTGAACGCACCAAGTGCCCTCAGTGTCCTCCCACGCTGCCCCTCCAGGCCCTGAACCATCTTCATTGCCCTCCTTTGGACGCCCTTCTAATGGTTTTATATCTTACATTGTGGTGCCCAAAACTGCCCCACTATTCCAGGAGAGGTGCGTGTGCTGGAAACCTGTCCGGTGCAGGTCACAGGGTGCCACACAGAGCAGCACAACACCCTCACAGCTCTCAGGGTGTTGCCCAGAGCTCCTCTGCTCAGTCAGCTGTCCCCTTTTGCCCTGGGCTGGCTCTGTGCCTGGTGCTGTGCCCCGCAGCTCAGGCTGGGTTTGTGCTTGGCCCTCAGGCACTACAGCCTGGACGCGTACCTGCCGCTGCGCCTGCGCCCGGAGTCCATGGAGAAGCTGCACTGCCTCCGCGCCTGCGTCATCCGCTCGCTCTACCACATGTACGAGCCCTTCGCCTCCCGCCTCTCCAGGAATCCAGCTATTCCAGACACTACTCCCAGCACTTTAAAAAACTCCAGAGTAAGTGGGGTCGCAGAGGAAGTGGGACATACCTGAGGTGTTGCTGGTTCTGTTTGCCTTGGATTGTTTTCTTTCTAGAGGATGTTTAGATGGTCACCAGCAAAGCTTGGTTATTAACTTGGAGCAGGGATTTCTAAGTGTGCTGGTTGTTTATGTCTGTAGTTACTCTTTGGAATAACTTCTGCTCAAGTCCTACCACAGCACGTCTGTAACCAGCAAAAGGGCACTCGCTTCACTGGCTGTGAGAACTGCCTGGCATGTTTGCAGCTCTCCCCTCCTCTGAAAGGAGGCTCCACAGATCAGCTTTTGTATCTTCTGCTTTATTCTGACACTGTCTGTCAGAGTACGTCTTTTCTCCGTAAGAGGCATGTGGAGAGCTCCGGAGTGACACTGGTAGCCAGGAGTCATGTCGTGCTGCCTTCCTGTAGGTCATCCGTGGTCGGGTATCGGGGTGAGGGAGGGTAGTGCCAGGGTGGTTAGCATGGCAGATGTGCAGAGCCAGTGACTGCTTTGGGCCTGGGCCTGTACTTGTGTTGGGCTGTAAAGCCTTTGTCTCTGGTGTGGGCAGGTATTTCCCTGTGCTGACCCAGCTTGCAGCACTTGCACCATTCCTGTTTAGTTGCTGTTGACCATTAACTCTGAAATGTCTCTGTGGCTCGTTTGGTTTCTTACTTGCAACTGGCTGATACTCTGTGAGCAGCTTCAGCAACAATGTGAATTCTCCACCCTCCAAATCCAAGGTCAAAAACCTGGTGAATGAGGTTTTTGGAGCTGAAGTGGATTTGGTTCAGGAGTTGTACTTCCTTTTCCATTCAAAATAGAACAACCTCATCTATCCATAGGTGACATCCCCGCTTTGTTCCTTCCTCCCTTCCTCTCCCTGGGTGGGACTGGAAAGGCTGTCCCAGGCTCAGGGAGCATCCAGCAGCACACAGGCAGGTGGTGCTGCAGCACAGGGAAAAAAGCACACACGGATCTGTGTGTGGTCTTAGCTCTGCATCCAGAGCTCTTCGTGCTCTTCCTCAATCCCCACTTGGAGGATCAGTGCTCTTAAAAGATTAAAAAAACAAAACGTTTTGAGGAAGTTTCAAGTTAACTCTAGTCCTGAGCCCACCTCCTACCACTGCTCGGGTCTGCAGTGGCAGTAAGAGCTGGAAACCCCAGGACAATGCTGGCAGGGCATTTGGGAAGGATTCACCTTGACATCATAACGGCTTTGGTGCCCACTGCTAGTGCTTCTCCTACTAATGGTTAGAGGAACATCTGTTAAGTGCAGCTTCTTGTTGTTCAGCTTTTAAAAAAGGAAATGCAATGGCGATGAGAGGCTTTGTCAGAGCAGATTGACCTAAAACCTTGGAGCATGAAAGAGCCATCCTGAGTCTGGTCTTGCTGTACCATGGCATTGCAGGACTCTGAGCTCCAGCTGTGTGCCTGTGCACAGAAATTCCTTGGCACAGAGGGTTTGAAGGAGGCTCTGACACTGCCTCCCCTCCTTCTGGCTTCCATGGGCTTTGGTTGTACCTTTACGGGTCGTTCAAACTAACGGCAACACCTCCCTAAACTGCATGTGGCAAGAGGAGAGCCCAGAGCCTGGTGTTGTCCAATGCAGCTTTTCCTCTTTAATTTCCTTTTTTCTTTCCCTAGCCTAGCTTGTGTGGGACACTGGAGCCGTTATGGTGTCAGCAGAGGTGTTTGCCCTTTAAAGACACCCCCTAATTTTTGGCGGAGCACGGCGCGTCTGAAGGGCAGGACGGCTGACCCGAGGACATCCTCTGCCCCTTGGGAGGTACTGACCGTTTTGTGCTTCACTACTTGCCGTGACCAAACGAGCTGCTGGGCCAGGCTGTCTCTGCAGGTGAACCACGAGTGGTGGTGGAGTTAAACTCAGCAGCACCCGCTGCCCACCTGAGTTTAAAAAAGATCTGGAGAATGTTTTTATTGGAAAAAAAATTGAGGGCTGCTTTGTCACGGTGTTTCTGAGCTTGGCTCCACATGGCTTTGTTGGTCACCTCTTGTGGAGATAAAGGTCCTTTAAGGACTCTTGTTTATGGACATGACTCAGAGTTGAAGTAGAGGGTCCTGTATCACCTGTGGTTCCAATTTTGGAGCCCTCGAGGTGAAGGCTGACTCTGGCTTTGTTTCATTGGGGTCACTCTGTCCCAGAGTGAAATGAGGTGTGTGCTGCACCCTGCAGCCCAGCCAGGCATTCCCTCTTCAGGAGAGACTGTGTGTGATTCGCAGGGACTTCTCCTCACCCAGTTGTTCCTCCTTTTCCTGCTGACACTGGTGGAAGGTAAGACCAGCTGTGGTGGGCTGGCACCTCTCCTGTAGAAATGCTCTGAGGGATGGCTGGACTGACTTGCCACCTTCTTTCCTTGGCTGTTGAGGGCCAGTTGCTTCTGCTGACTGCCAGGCAGGGAGTTTCCCTCCCACCCAGTTTCCTGCAGGAGTTCTGCTGGGACTCCTGCTCTAGAGGAAGTGCTGGATGCTGGGGTGAGCCTGTGGCTCACACAGGGATAACCAGGTGAAAGTGGAGGACTCTGGTGCTACGTGTGTGTGGGAAGGCAGTGCTGGTGACCTCAGGGGCTGTTTGAGGCTTTTTACTCCTTTTCTTTAGACAAAGGGGTAGGAGGTTGGTCAGACTGTGCTGTCCTGGCAGTGGTTTGTACTCTGAGCAATGACAGGCAGTGCCTGGTGATGTCAAGGTTTGACACCACAGTGGCTTAGGAACTTCCTCATCCATCACCCCATAGTTTAGATGTCTTTTCATTTCTCTCTGGATCCTTTTCTTGATCCTTACTCTGTTTTCAGCTGTTCCTCTCTTTAACCTTGTTTGGAGTTTAATGGCAGTTCCTGGTAGAGGAAATGGGTGAATCTGCACGACTCATCCCTGCCTTGGGAAAGGCATAAATGGCACAACAGGATTTTTCTCTTTGGCACATCAGTGGCTGTGTGTGGTATTGTACAGTTGCATGAGGAGTTGGACCACTTGAAACTGGGAGACCTAAACTGCTGGGAGTGTTCTTTGAACATGATTGATTGGAATAAATGGCTCCTAATTGCTCCTGTGTAATTCTGTTTGTAACTGAAAGCCTTTATGCTCTGCTAAAACTTATTTAAAGTGGTGCCTCTAAAGGGTTTCATAATTCTGTGTTTCTTTTTTCCACCTCAGTGTCTGCTTTTCTGGTGCAAAAAGATTGTAGGGAACAGACAAGAAGCAATGTGGGAATTCAACTTCAAGTTCAAAAAGCAGGTATGAAAGAAGAACCAGATTGGCTGTGACTTTTGTTTGAAGCAGGAATTATTTTTCAGGGTGGTAGAAGGGAAGGTGTAGACTTTTTATGATAAAGAGAAAGCCTGATTCCCATGGTAAACTAAAGCACATTCTGAAACTACACTCAGTTTTCAGTCTGTGTTATCAGGACATTTAGAATCCCACATTTTTATTGCCTCCTTTGATATCCTTTCTCTGCTATAAGGTGTGGATCATTTGTTACCTCAAATAACCTCGTCTTTGACGTGTCACTGCTAAAACTTACTACCAAAACCCAGCTGTTTGACTGAAGTGGTCAAAATGTTGACCAAAATCTGAAACTTCTTGTTTTACCATGGCAAAGATCTCTCAGAGAAATGAAGAAAGCCAGGAAAAACCTCCAGGAACAGGTCTTGGGAGAAGCCAGTAATTCCAGGCAGCCTTGGGAATCCTGCAGCTTTCCCCTCTAAGGAATTGGTGCTGCCTGTCCTGAGTGATGGCTCTGTGTTGCTCATGGAACACTTTGCCCAGACACGTGGGGAGGTGTCGAGAACCTGCTTGGCTAAACCAACCTCTCTTTCTTTCAAGTCCCCCAGATTTAAGAGCAAGTGTTGCAAAGGTCTGCAGCCCCCCATCCAGTACGAGGAAGTGCACACAAACCCGGATCAGGATTGCTGCCTGCTGCAGATCACCACCTTCAACTTCATCTTCGTGCCAATCGTCATGGGCATGACGTTTACCTTGGTGAGTGGGGCAAAGCTGCTGGCCAGGCCTTGCAGGTGAGGCTTCTGTAAGGAGAAGGCACCTAAAATGATGGACTCTCCTGGCTTGGAAGGGACCCACAAGGATCGTGGAGTCCAACTTCTGGCCCTGCACAGAACAACCCCAGGAATCCCAGCTGGTGCCTCTTTGGGGCTGTGTAAATCCCAGTGCTCCATCAGCAAACCAGTTCCAGGAATCTTGTGTTTAATGGACAGAAGATGCTGAGGAGCTCAGTTTAACTTCTCCATTTCCATTGGCTCTTCCCTATTTTGGACAGTAAATATAGAGGATGTAGAGAATCTGTAGGGAGCTGTGGTTGTGCAGTGTGTGAGGGCAGGTTGGTTACCAGAACTGCAGCAGTTTGAGAGGGAGGGGGCAGGAGAGGTGGAGCTCTGCCCTCCTCAAAAAATACCTCCTTCCTGGCAGTACATTCTGAGGGGAAGATCCCATATGAGCAGACTCTTTGAATGTGTGTTTGGTCCCTAACTGGGAGGAAGAGCAGCTTTGGGGCAAAGCCCCCACACTGGGCTCCAGACAGCAGCAGAGCAGGAGGGCTGGGCAGTGCCCTGGGGAACAACGGGCTGTGCTTGTGAGCCAGGGCTTCAGAAGTGGCCTGTGCCCAGGAGGGGCTCAGTCTGGCTTTACTGAGGAGTGGGGTAGGGACTTCCAGACCTCCCCTGACAGCCACTTACCTCCAGAGTCACTTAGAATCACAGACTGATAAAATTGTTTTGATTGTGTGCTGGTTTAAAGGTGAACCAGCAGGGGAAATGAACTCACCACGAGAGAGATTATAAGTCAGAGCTACAATTTAATAATAATATTACAATAACAACACTGACACAAAAGGGAAATGGCTTTCAACTCACAAAACCCCAGCAGTATAACCCAGTGTCCTGGGGCACAAACCCAAGGGGGTTTGTTTGCCCTTGTGCTGAGACCCCTGAGGTTCCCCCAAGTCCAGAGCAAAAGGAAAAGAAAAAACCTGTTGGTGCAGGCAAGGGCTGTGGTCTGGGCGAGAGCGGGGATCTCCTCCTGTCGAGGTCCTGCTGCTGCTCTGGATCCAACGAGACATTCCCAAGGTTTTCTTACCCACCACTTATGTACCCTCAGGGAGCAACCAGTCCCTCCCCCTGGGCGGGGACTCACACAATGGGTGATTAACTCTGGGAGCCAGGGGGTGTTGAACTGTTGATGGCCCATTAGCAGCTCCGCCCCCCTCAGGCTGGATGTGAAGGTGATAATGGCTCCCTGGGCAGCTGCTGCTAATGGCCCATTGACCTTGGGGAATGAACAGAGGGGGTAGAATACACAGCTTTGATCACCCCCACACAGGGTTAGCTGGTCCCTCCTGCTGAACTAGGACAGATTGGAAAAGACAAGGCCTTTTAAGACCCATGAAGTCCAACCATCCCCCAGCACTGCTGTGGTCACCCCTAAACCACATCCCCGAGTGCCACATCCACAGGCCTTCTGCACACTTGCAGGATGGTGACTCCACCAGTGCCCTGGGCAGCTGTGCCAAGGTTTTACAACCCTTTTGCAACCCGTAGAGCAGCATTATTTGGGATTGCCAGACAGAGCAAACCAGTGCTGCAGACTCTGAAATACTTCAGGACTTGTACAATCCAGAAGGAATTATAAACAAGTCCACAAATGTTGTTTTGAGAACCCCACTGATTTTTCTGAAGTGACTTCCAGACTTCCCCTGACAGCCACTTGCTTCCAGAGACACTTACGGACTCACAAAATTGTTTCAACTGGAAAAGACCTTTAAGATCCATGAAGTCCAACCATCCCCCAGCACTGCTGTGGTCACCCCTAAACCACATCCCTGAGTGCCACATCCACAGGCCTTCTGCACACTTGCAGGGATGGTGACTCCACCAGTGCCCTGGGCAGCTGTGCCAGTGTTTCACGACCCTTAGAACAGCATTAGTTGGGGTTGCCAGACAGAGCAAACCAGAGCTGCAGATTCTGAAATACTTGTACAGTCCAGAAGGAGTTCTAAACAAATCCACAAGTGTTGTGTTGAGAGCTCCACTGCTGTTTTTCTGAGCCCCTCCTGCTCTCCTCTCTTGCAGTTCACCATCAACGTGAGCACCGACATGCGGCACCACCGCGTGCGCCTGGTGTTCCAGGACGCGCCCGTGCGCAACGGGAAGAAGCCGCGCCTGGAGCAGGGGGTGCAGGTGGTGCTGGACCCCGTGCACAGCGTCAGGCTCCTGGATTGGTGGCACCCACAGTACCCCTTCTCCCCCAAAGCTTAGTGCCCTCCTGAGGCTGCAGGGGCCGGCAGGTGGCTGAATCTGGCGGGCTGAAGAGAAGTTCTTAGGACCCAGGAAATCCTATTTTTATTTCTTAAATAAATTCTGCAGTCTCCTTGCAAGTGGTCGAAGCTGCTGAGGTAGTTTGTATGTATATAACTTCTGGTCAGTAATGGGCCGAGCTGAGTGTAAAGCAGAAACTATTTGTAAACACACTTTTATGTAAAGTTGACATTTTATGATTTGAAAGGAGCTCCCTGGAGCTGTTCATTTAAAATCCTTTTGGTGCTAATCAAAGTGGTCCTGTGTTCTGTTGTTTGGGAAGAAGCAGGAGGTTTTGCTTTCCAAGAACTTTGCAGTTTGCTTTCCAGAAACAATTTACAAACAAAACCCTTTGTGTTCACACACAGTGTGATAATTTCAGTGAGCAAAGCAGAAGGGATGGACAATAATTCCCAGCCCAACAGATCCAAGCTTAAGGAAAGAAAAAGGCATAAATGATCAAAAAAAGGAATTATTTCAAAGAGAAGTCATAAGGCAACAGTCTGTCTTGAATGTAAAGGTACTACAAGTTCTCATGCTGGTGGTTTGCTTTGAAAAGAAAAAGAAGAGCTAAACTTTTAAAACCAGAAGGTGCTTTTCTGAGAAGATACACAGAGAGGGAGAGGAACTGGAGGGGAAAAACTGAAATAACCAAAGCAGTGATGAAGGACTCGACTCTGTGCTGTTTCTAAGAGCAGTGAGCAGTGTGGAAATCTTTCCTGTTGAAAGCCCACAAGGAATCGCTGGTCTGGCTTTTGACTAAACAAATTAATTTCTGTGAGGAAGAAGCGACCCTGAAACTTTCTGTGGCTCTGGGCTGCCTGAGAAGGGAGAGGGGCACAGAGGCTGGGCCTGTCAGGAGGACAGTGTGTCCAGGATGGATCTGGCTGGAGATTTGATGTGGCTGGAGACAAGGCCTGGTGGAGGAGTGGTGCAGGCAGAGGAGGTGCTGCAGTGTAGGTGCAAATGAGGTGGAGTAACTGGAAGGGAGCTGAGCAGCAGTGGACTGAGTCTTGCTGCCTATCAGTGCTCAGCTCCTCAGTCCCAGTGCCCATCAGATCTTGTCCTGGGCAGGAGTAACAGCACTTTTCCATACATAATGTTTAGTGAAGCACCTGGAAGGAGAGGGAGTTCTGCCAGCTCGATTTGGACTCGATCCTTGTGCATCCCTTCCAGCTCAGCATATTCTGTGATCCCCCATGACCCTGTGAGGAGTTTCTGCAGCTCTGTAAATCACCACCGAAAACATCTGCCCCAGCCTGGATCTGCAGTCCAGGCTCTTGATGACGACTTCAGACACACATTTGGGACAGCTCCTGCCCTTCTCACTGCTGCTGAACACCTGGGGATGCCAGCAGGTAAGTTTTGGAACTGGGTTGGTGAAAGTAGAGACACAGGGAGAGAAAAACAGGCTGTCACTGATCCTGAGGCTGCCATGGCAGAGCAGAGCCTGGTCTGTGTCCTGCAGGAGGGGCAGGACAGCAGGTTGGTGCTGGAGCTGTGTGTGGAGGTGCAGTGCTCCATTCCTGTGCAGGAGGAAGCTGCTCCAGGGCAGTGAGGGACAACAATCTTCCCTTTGCCATGGGGTTAAATACCACTGAGCCCTGGGACAAGTGCTCAGGGGGAGGAGGGCAGAGAGTGAAACTTGGTCAGGCTGCTCAGTTCCCTGTTTTGGAGGGAGGCAGCTGCTCACTCAGAGCCCGTGTTCTGACTGTGCTTCAGAGTGTTCTCTGATGATGCCAGCCCCGTGTGCCTGGTGGGTGCTGCTTCTGCAGGGCTCTGGAGAGTGGGAGCAGAGGTGTTTGGTTCCCAGGTCAGGGCAGGATGGAGCAGGCTGTGTAAAGCTCTGTCCTCACCTTGGAGAGCTGCTCTGGCTGAACAAGGATGGGAACAGCAGCCTGGGCCTTGTTTCTGTAGAGAAATACAGACCAGATCCTGGGGCTGGGTGTTCCTGGATGTTCCTGGGAAAGCAGGAGTATGTTCTAATCTGGAGGGTGGCATGGCCAGCATTTGCCCAGTGTTGTGGAGCACTCAGCAGCACCCACCCCAGAGCAATGCCCTGGGCTGATCCCAGGTGGTGCAGCCAGAGTGGGTGGCCCAGAAGGCAGGTGGATGGGATGTTCCCTGCTGCTGATAAACTTGCTGGATTCAAATACAGATAAATACAGACAGATGTCCCTCACCAGAGATGCCTCTCCAATACCAGCCTTTTTCTAGGCTAAAATGGATAAAATGTGGAAGAACGATTTGCAGTGTTTTCCAGTGACTCTGGTGCTGGAGCTGTGCCAGGCAGCAGGTGTCCTGATCCATGTGGGGATGCTGTACAGGTGACAGGGATGCTGTGCAGGTGTCAGGGGTGTTGTTCAGGTGTCAGGGATGCCCTGGAGGTGGCCGGGGTGCCGTGCAGGTGGCCGGGGTGCCGTGCAGGTGGCCGGGGTGCCGTGCAGGTGGCCGGGGTGCCGTGCAGGTGGCCGGGGTGCCGTGCAGGTGGCAGGGATGCCGGGCAGGTGGCAGGGATGCTGTGGAGGTAGCAGGGATGCTGTGGAGATGGCAAGGATGTTCTGGAGGTGGCAGGGATACTGTGGAGGTGGCAGGGATACTGTGGAGGTGGCAGGGATACTGTGCAGGTGGCAGGGATACTGTGCAGGTGGCAGGGATGCTGTGCAGGTGGCAGGGGTGCTGTGCAGGTGGCAGGCATGCTGTGCAGGTGGCAGGGATACTGTGGAGGTGGCAGGGATACTGTGGAGGTGGCAGGGGTGCTGTGCAGGTGGCAGGGATGCCGGGCAGGTGGCAGAGATGCTGTGCAGGTGGCAGGGATGCTGTGGAGATGGCAGGGATGTCCTGGAGTTTGCAGAGATACTGTGCAGGTGGCAGGGATGTTGTGCAGGTGGCAGAAGTGCTGTGGAGGTAGCAGGGATGCTGTGCAGGTGGCAGAAGTGCTGTGGAGGTGGCAGAAGTGCTGTGGAGGTGGCAGGGGTGCTGTGCAGGTGGCAGGGATACTGTGCAGGTGGCAGGGATGTTGTGCAGGTGGCAGAAGTGCTGTGGAGGTAGCAGGGATGCTGTGCAGGTGGCAGGGGTGCTGTGCAGGTGGCAGGGATACTGTGCAGGTGGCAGAAGTGCTGTGCAGGTGGCAGGGATACTGTGCAGGTGGCAGGGGTTCTGTGCAGGTGGCAGAAGTGCTGTGCAGGTGGCAGGGATGCCCTGGAGGTGGCAGGGATGGGTTGGGCTCTGCTTGCCTACGTCTAGAGCTGCAGGCAGTGAGTGTTCCCCTTCCTGCCTGACCCACAGCAGCAGAACCTGCCCCTCCGCTGAGGTTTGCTGGGTGATGTGAGTGACCCTGGCCAGATCTCAGCCCTGAGCAGGAGGGTTTCTTCCCACCCCTGTGCCCCAGACCCAGCCTCCCTCAGAGCCTGCTTGCCAAAAATCTCCTCTCTGGTGTTCTCCAGGGATAGGATGGAGTGAGGCTGTGCACAGACAGGAGAGGCTGTGTCCTTTTGTGCAGGACATGGCTCAGAGGGGTCCCTGTTGGTGTGGACATGGAGCCCTGGTGGTGGTTGGAGCCCTGATGCTCTTCCTGCTGTGTGAAGCTCTGTTTTCCCTCCCCTTTGGGCTGCTTGGGCTCCTGAATAATGGAAGGTCTGTAAACAGATCCGGGCTGGCTCTCTGCTTTCCCAGGGGAGGACAGAGGCTTGGCCACCACCCTGGCCTCACCCTGCTCCCCTCCTTGTCAGGGATCCGGTGTCCAACAGGAGCTGAGCCAGGTAAGGTGAAGGCTGGGCGCTTGGGGGAGGTGGCTGGGCCCTGCCGTGGGTGTCCTTGTGCCTGTCCCACCCCAGTGCTCACCTCCAGCCCAAAGTGGGGGAACTGGTCCTCCCCAGTCCCCTGAGCTGTGTGTGTGCCCCTCTCAGAACAGTCTTTGCACTTGGGGCTTCTCTGTCATTCTCCAGCAAAAACAATGTGCCTTTTTGCCTCATTTCAGCAACTTCCTGTTCCCCCAGGCCAAATATTTTGGCAAGCAGAGCATGTTTTGGGCCAGAGGGAGGTTTGAGAGTGGCTCTGGGTGCTGGGCCCTGGTTGTACCTGGGCACTGGGGCTGTGCCATGGCCCTCACAGAGGGGGACAGGTGGAAAGGCCCTTTTCCAGCACCCAAAACACCATTTGGGATCTGCCCCATGGCACAAGGGAGTGACTGGATGGGCTGGCTCAGGTTGGGCCTGTGGGACCTGTTGGAGGGCAGGAGGACCCAGGGCCGCACTGCCTGGGGGCTGTGTCCTGGCTGTGGATTCCTTTCCTGCTCCAGGCAGGCTGGATGTGCCTAGAGAGGGTCAAATCCTGCCCTAGCACTGCACCTTGGAGTGGCATGTGGGGACCAAAGTGGGGTTTGGTGGCTCTGCTGTAGCCCTTGGCAGTGCTGGGCCATTCTGGGGACACCAGGGCTGTGCTGGGCCCCACAGCCCCACCACCCTCCCCTTCCTTCCTATGAGGGCAGGAAGGACCAGCCCTGTTATTTCCTGGGCAGGGATGGGGGTCACGGGACACGTATGGTGAGAAAACCCCTCTCCCTCCTGCAGCTGCTGCCATTGTGACACTTCCCAGAGCCACCGAGTCCCACAACCCTTCCTGTCCTGTGCCACTGGACATCAAATCTCTGCTGGGTTACACCATCCCGGCTCCCTTGGCCCTCCTGGCGTCTTCCAACCCCTGCCCGGATAAGAATACCAGACTGCCCCTGCTCCAGTGCAGGTGGGGTGTCCCCACTGAGCCCCTCCTTGGGGACAGAGCCACTGGCATCCCATGATGGGAGAGTAAGGATTTAAAACCCAAACCGCTTGGGAAAAGCAGATCTGGGAGCCTGCAGGCATCGCTTCCTCCCCTTCCCAGAGCCACCACCTGCTTCCTGCCCCGCAGGATCTCTCTGTGGCCACCTTTGTCCTCGCAGACAAGCCCCGGGACAGTTTCCATGTTCTCCCACATTGAGCAGCCTGGGCTGGAATTCATGGGGCATTGGTAGAAGACGGAGCCTTGGAAGAGACGTGGGGCCTTCCTGAAGGTAGGAGGGGTCCAGGCCAGCACGGAGAGAAGGGATGTGGGATCCAGGCTTCTGTAGGAATAGATGGAGTGGATGGGGTGGAGGGGAAGGGGAGGGGTTTCCTCTCTGTTTGAATGCTGTGGGTGAGTGGCCATGTTGGAAGGAGCTGCTCTGGTTCTGAGCTGGGGGCAAGTGATGCTGTTGGGAGACTCATCCTGGGTTCTCCAGAGCCACCTTCCTGCTGTGGATCCAGAGGAGGGAAGCAGTGGGAGACAAAGCTTGGAGGGTGGAGGAGGAGGGAACAAACTGTGCCATGGAAGGGCCCCGCGTGGGCCACGTTGGCTCATGGGGCTTAGAAGGGGCTTCATTCTCAGCCCAGCTGTGATGCTCAAGCTCCAGGGAGGAGCTGAGGTGTGCAGGGAAGCAGCAGTGCCTCAGGGGTTGCATCCCAGGTGGGATCCAGGCAGCCAGCTCTGTCCTGGCCTGGGGTACCAGGGGGTGCAGGTCTGGCTCAGCAGCCCCAGAGATTTTTGCCATCTCAGCCCGAGAGCTGGAAAATAAACAGGCAAAGAGCTGTGCCAGCTCCATGTCATAGAATCAGCTGGGTTGGAAGAGACCTCTTGAGATTATGAAGTCCAACCCTTGATCCAGCCCCACTATGATTACTAGATCATGGCACTGAGTGCCACATCCAGTCTCATCTTAAAAACCTTCAGAGATGGAGAACCCACCACCTCTCTGGGTAGCTATTTCAGTGCCTGATGACTCTCTCTGTGAAGAATTTCTTTCTGATACCCAACCTAAACCTCCCCTGCAGAGCTTAAGTCCGTGTCCCAGCTCCTGGCTTGATGTGTGGTGTGTTTTCACCTCAGTGCCACTGAAGTGGCAGGTTTGAGCCAGAGTTTGGGATGCTGGGGCTTGGCAAGAGCCCTTGGAGGGGGTTGATGCTGCCTGGGGGGCTGGAGCTGCCAGTGGAGATGGGGTGGGTGGGATACAGCCGGAGCCATGGCGGGATGCCCTTGGCAGTACCCCCGGAGTGCCCCCCCCGGCCTGGCCGGTTCTCCTGGGGCACAGCCTGCCGGGCCAACGCTCCTCCTCTGCGGGAGGCAGGCGAAGGCTCGGGGTGGGGCTTTGCCGAGTGAGAATCCACAGCCTGGCCAGGCCGGGGGAGTTGCCAGGGCCGAGCGCCTGGAGCCGGCGAGGCTGCACCCACCCTGCCAGAGGGCTGCCCCTCCGTAAGTCTCTGCTGCCCCTCCGTGAGTCTCTGCTGCCCCTCCGTGAGTCTCTGCTGCCCACCCTGCCCGGCTGTGCCTACCCTGCCAGGCTGCCACCCCTCTGTAAGTCTCTGCTGCCTCGGTGGGCACATCTGGAGCAGTGCTGGGCAGGAGCAGCTCTGGTGTCATGGAAAGGGGTGCCTGGGGGCCCAGAGGGATGAGGATGGGGTGGTGGGCTGGGGGTCCCTGTGCTGTCAGCAGTGGGGGCCAGATTGGAGCCAAGTGTCCCCTTCCCAAGCTGCCTGCAGGGACCCCTCTGTGGCTGTGGGGCAGTGGGACACCTGTGCTGACCAAAAGCTTTGGCTCCTGGAGTTGTGTTTAGCTGAGACACAGCATTTTCCCTCCTTCCTCCCTGTGGGACAACCCTTGGAGCGGAGACACCCATGGGTGGTGGGACTGGAACCTGGGCTGGCTCCCTGGGGGTCCAGGAGCCCCCGTCCCACACAGCCCTGAAGGGCCATGATTCCCCATGAGGGACATTGTGCTGCCACAATTTGCAGTGTCCCCCAGTCTATTTCTGGTGCTGGGCTACCCTCTGTCCCTCTCCATCCTGGGGACCCTCACAGGGAGGTGGGAAGGACACAGACCTGTGCTGCAGAGACCTGGCGCTCATCCTGCTGAGTGACACAGTCTTTATCCTGTATCCTTTATCCTTTGTCTGTGCCTCAGTTTCCCCCAGCGTGGAAGAGCACTGCTGGCAGTGGGAGGGGGAGCCCTGGCTGTTCCCTGCTCCCTGTGCAGCCAGCCCTGCTCTCTCCAGTGCCAGCAGAAGCAGTTGGAGCCTCCTGCCTGTGGGGAGCATCCAGCCCTTCCTCGTGGGACCGGGCTGTGTGTGCTGCCAGTCCCTCCCCTGCGCTGCTGGACTGAGCCACGGCTGCTCCATTGGGCCGGAGTCTCCCAGCAAACTCAGGAGTTTGGCTCCAAGAGAGTGACTGTCAGCAGCCAGCTCCTTCTGGCCCGTGTCCCCACAGCAGGGTGGCTTTTGGGGACACCACCAGTGGGGTGCTGAGCTGTGGGGAAGGTGCATGAGGTGTTGGGGACCAAAATGGGGACAAGTATGTTCCGAGGTGTCAACCCAAGCCAGAACTGAGAGGGTGCTGCACCCTGGTGAGTGCCCACAGTGCTGAGGATCCTGGTTGTTCCCATCTAGCTGGGCTGCTTTATTTCTCCATGGAGGCAAAAATCCAAAGCCCAGTTAGGGTGCTAATTTTGGGGCAGCGTTGTTCCCTTCTCTGACAAACCTGCCTCGCTGGAGGGGCTTCCCTGGGGTGAGGCTGCTGCCTGTGGGAGCTGGAGGTGCTGAGCAGCACGTTGTCTTCCATCCAGGATGGGCTGTTGGCAGCCAAACACTCCCCAGCAGGCAGAAAAACCTTTGGCCACCCAGAGCAACCAAGCACTCAGCCCATGGCAAGCTGCCAAACCTTGCCCTGCCCAACTCACCCCATGGCCTTGGTGCTGCAGATCCCAGGTTGGGGAGTTCACCTCCAGGGTGGCTTCAGGGTGTGATATCCCTGTGGCTTGGATGGATTCCTAATGCTGCTCCCCCATAAACTGGTGAGCTCCCCATGTCCCAGAACTGTGAGGGAAGGAAGGGCTTCACTCTCTGCTGGGACCTGGACAGAGATTTGAGGCAGCTCCAGGAGATTGTTATCCTCCCAACTGCTCGAAAAACCTCACCCACAATGGGCTTCCTGCTCAGGGCAGGCGACTGCTCTGCTCTCCCTGGCTAGGACAGGTTGTGCTGCTTCCTGGAGGAGCCACTTCCTGGCTCCAAAGGTTTGTCTCCGAGGAACAGGCGTGTTCCTGGGCAAGGGCAGTGCCGCAAGGACGGGCAGTGCCGCAAGGACGGGCAGTGCCGCAAGGACAGGCAGTGCCACAAGGACGGGCAGTGCCGCAAGGACGGGCAGTGCCACAAGGACGGGCAGTGCCACAAGGACAGGTTGCCTGCGGTGCTGGGGGCACCTGCTCAGCACCAGCCGGCTGAGGTGCTGCCAACCCCCAGAGGACTCCTGGACAGGAACACTGAGGGTTGTTACCGTGGGGCCAGTGGATGGGCTGGGAGCATCAGCTGCACAAGGGCAGTGGGTGCAGGGAGGTATTTAGGGAGAAGTCCTGGAGGACTTCTGGAGTGTCTGGAGAAGTTCCCAGCCTTGTTTTGGGAAGGTTTGGAAGGGTTTCTTCTCCACGTTTGCACTCATAGATGCTGTGACTAAGACAAACCAAGGCACTGAGAGCAGTTTGAATGGGGCTGAGTGTGTCTGCCCCACTCGGACGGGCACTCAGTGAGTCTCCAGCCTCTCCTGCTCCAGGACAGCCCCAGTCATGCTCATAATGGAAAAAACCCAGGCAAACACAGGAGCCTTTCAGCCTCCTGCCATGCCTCTGCTACACGGTAAAATATCTCAAGGGTGGTACGACTTTTCTTGAAGGTGACACTGTCACCTCAGGGACACCTTTCTTGTCCTACCCACCAGGGGACATGGTGGGGACAGGTTGGAACCAGAAGGGGCTGGGGGAGCTGCTTCATCCTCGCAGTGCTGGCAGAGCAGCCCAGGCTCTTTTGAGGCTTGAGTGTTTCCCAGGGCTTGGTGCCAAGCCCTGAGGTGTTGGTGACTGCTCCAGGGTTGTCCCCATGACCCAAAAGCCCTCCTCAAGGCACGTGGCCCTGCATTTCTCCTGCCTCCATCTCTGGGGGTGCTGTGGGGGGTGTCCCAGGGCAGTTGGGTTGTTTTGGGGCAGGGAGTGGATTTTTTTGTACCTGGCTGATGTTCTTCTGGCCAAGCTGGGGGATCCTGTCCCACCTGCCCAAAGGGGACAGTGCACAAGGGTCCCCTGATGCCCCATGGCTGCCCCTGGGTTGTCTGGGCAGAGGGGTCAGTCCCAGGGGTGCATCCAAGTGGTTTTCCCCAGGCTGATCCCTGACACACCCTTTCCTCTGCAGCCCTCAGCAGTGCCGGCCCAGTGCTATGCGATGCTCCCTGAGGCGCTCCCTCACAGCTGTGCTCACAGCCTCCTTCCTCTTCCTCCTCCTCCTCCTCCTCCATGGGGGCAGCCAGCAGAAACAGGATCCCCTGGAGGTGAGTCCCTAACCAGTGATGTCCCACTGGAGGGGCCACTGGAGCATCCTCCATCCTTTCCTGCCCCACATGGACCCCAACCCCAGCTCTGTTCCCTTCCCTGCACCATGTCACCCCCAAACCCCAGCTCTGCCTTCTCCTCTCCCTGGGGGTGCCCTGGGCAGCTGCGCCTCCCCTGATCCTGGAGCTGGGAGGGCAGGATGGTTGTTCCCCCTCACTTCTGAGACCCCTGTTGTCATCCCCCCTTTGATGTGTGTCACTGGTGCTCTGGGGTCTGACCTGGCTGCCTGTGTCTCCCACACAGGTGGATCTCAGGGGCTTGACCCCCGACATGATCCTGCAGACGATGCAGCCAGAAAGAGCCCAGCACATCCTCAGGGACACAGAGGACCTCTCCATACTCCACAATGTCTCCTCCCAGCTCCTTGCTGGCTCCCTGTCACCCCATAAAAGTGAGTGCTTTGGGGACCCAGGCCTGAGCAGGGCTCTGGGTTTGCACATCTGTCCCAGCATAGCTGCTGCCAGGGCAGGGAGGGGCTGTGTCCACCCAGTTGGGGTGGGGGACCTGCCAACACCTGGTGACCTCCTCCCTGGCCAGCCTTTGCCACTCTGTGGGGATGGAGGGGTAAGGGAAGGTCCACATGTTCCAAGCATGGTCCATCTTTTTGCACCTTGGCCCTGAGGTGACTGCAGGCATTTGGGGTTTCCCAGACCTCTGTGGGGAAGGTGGCTGAGATCCCATCTCCCTGGGGTTGAGGTTCTTGTGGATCTGGAGCACCAGGACAAGCTCACACTGTGGGACTGCGGGCCAAGCTGTTGGGCAGGTGCACAAAGAACAGTTCCCATGCAAACCCCACAGGAAGAAGCTCATGGCAGCCCCATATGAGGCTGTGCTGGAACCAGGATGTGGATGGTGCTACACAGACCAGTAGCAAGAGAAGCTAAACCAGTACAGCCACTGATGGGCTGTGGGGAGGAGGTGGGATTGATGCCTCATGCCACAGTGGGTGCATCTCCACAAGGTTCAGAGTAGGGCACATTCCAGGATGCGCAGCCATGCTAACAAGTCATTCCTGCCCTGTTACTTCTCTGAGTTTGGCTTTTTAAGGTATTTTCCCCAAGTATTTCTTCTACAGAGAAGCTCCTGCTTCCTCTTCCCATCCTCTCCCTGCCATTTGTGCCCCTTCAGAGACACGGGGGGCTTCAGCTTCACAAAGGACCCACAGCCTTGGACATGGGGTTATAAATAGAACTAACTGTGCAGGTTGGCCAAGGGAAGAGATTTTTAAAGCCTCTTTCTGGCCTGCAGGGCAGAACCTCACCATGGTGGATCCCACCCCTCAGCCTGCTCATGCCTTTCCTTTGCTGTACAGAATTCCTGGCGGTGGGGTTGGCATCGGTGCGGCGGCCACGTGGCTTCTACCTCCCTGCCACGCTGGAGTCGCTGTTCAACCAGTCCACCGAGGAGGAGCTGCAGGAGATGGTGGTGGTGGTGCACCTGGCCGACGTGGATCCTGGCTGGAACGCGCGCGTCGCCCTCAGCATCGCCCACAAGTTTGCTCAGCACATCCTGCTGGGCCGGCTGCTGCTCATCCACGCCCCCCAGGAGCTGTACCCCACCCTAGAGGGCCTCAAGAGGAACTACAATGACCCCGAGGAGCGGGTGAGGTTCCGCTCCAAGCAGAACGTGGACTACGCCTTCCTGCTCGCCTTCGCCGCCAACCTCTCCTCCTACTACCTGATGATCGAGGACGACGTGTTGTGCGCCAAGTCCTTCCTCACGGCCATCCGCAGGGCACTGGCGTCCCAGGAAGGCTCCAACTGGGCCACCCTGGAGTTCTCCAAGCTGGGCTACATTGGGAAGCTCTACCGCTCCAGCGAACTCCCCCGCCTGGCTCGCTTCCTCCTTCTCTTCTACCAGGAGATGCCCTGTGACTGGCTGCTGGTCCACTTCCGCTACCTGCTCACCCAGAGAGACGCCATCCGCTTCAAGCCATCCCTCTTCCAGCACATGGGCCTCTACTCCTCCTTCCAGGGCACCGTCAACCGGCTGGAGGATGACGATTTCCAGGCTGATGCCTCGGACATTCCGGACAACCCTCCAGCGTCCTTGTACACCAGCATGGCCATCTTCGAGCACTATGAGCCCCTCAAGGCTTACAGCTCAGTCGAGGGCTATTTCTGGGGGAAGGACCCAGCGGCTGGGAGTGTGTTCTCCGTCGTGTTCCAGCAGCCAGCCCACGTCAGCCGCGTGCGGGTGCGCACGGGCTCCGCCGAGCGCCGCGGCGACTTCCTGCGCGAGGGCGTGCTGGAGCTGGGCCGGCAGCGGCGCCGTGATGGCCACGACTGCTCCACCTACATCCCTGTGGGCACCTTCGAGAAGGGCACCCTGGATCGGCAGGGGCTGCAGAAGAGCATCCCCGGCCCTGTGGAGTGCGTGAGGATCCGGGTAACCCGCGCACAGAGCGAGTGGCTCATCATCCAGAGCATCGACATCTGGACCACGGCGGGCACCTGATGGGGCGGGTTGTCAGAGCAGCTGGGTTTGCTCTAAGAGGTCCTTTAGGAATTAAATTATTGACTCCTACTGGCACTGTCGGATCTCCTGAGGGATGGGAACCACTGCTGTGGGATGTGGATGGGACTGGGAGCAGTCCCTACCAGGATGTGCCCAGCTGGGTGTCCCAGTGAGCAATGGAGGGTGTACTGGGAGGGGAAGAGGCTTGGGAGCTCCAGGCTGGGCTGTAGAAAACATCTGCTCCCAGGGAGGATGATGTCCAGGACAAAGCTGATCAGTTAATTAACAAACCAAGTAACTAATCAGGCAGTGGCATCTTTTGCAGCCTCTCCACATCATCCCTTTCCCTAAGCTTTCTAACTCACCAAAACTCAATTTCTACCAGCAATTTTTCCCTCCTTTCCTCTCCCATTTCCGAGCTGCTCCTTCAGGGGAAGGTCAGGGGGTGCCGCTCACCAAACCCCTCCCCCTCCAGGCTCCGGTTGGTGGGAGCAGGAACCCCCCGACTGGTGACCACCCACGTCCCGGTGCTGAGCGAGGGGCTGCGGCCACCAGATGGACCCATCGCGCCGGCTCAGCCCGACCCAGCAGCGCCTCTCCCGCGAGGGAGGAAAAACAGTTCCCAGGGACCACACCCTGTGTCCATGAGGGATTCACACCTAGAGGGAAGGACAACAGGCAAGATGAGGTTTCTGCAAAGGGGGGGAAAGGTGCAGAACTGAGCACCGGGGAACAAGGACAGGTCAAGGAAAATGTGACCTCCATATAACAGGAAGCTCAGGGTCCTTTTTAGCCTTTTTAGGTACTGGAGGGTAACGGGGGAACACACAGGCCCCCAAAACCTTCTCTTAGGGTTTGTCTGGCAGGATCATAATTATCATGGTTATAGGCTGGACTGGATGACCTCAGTTCATCCTGTGTTCAGCTGGGAGGGCTGGCTGCTGCTGGGCAGCTCCATCAGAAGCTGCTGCCCACAGAACCTCTCCCAGTTGGGCTTTTAGCAACAATTCCTCAGCTTCCAGCAAACAAGGAATTCTGATCAGTTTGGCCTTGCCATGAGACAGCTCAGAGCTGTCCAAGCCTGTGCCAAGGAGGGCTCTGGTGTGCCCGTGTTCCAAGCCCAGCTCTCCTGGGGCAGGCTGGTCACTGTCAGCACAGACCAGTGCCAGGGACACACCTGCAGTGCCCAAACACCCAAGTGCTGTAACCACAGCTCTGGACTGAGGTGGCATCAACTCACCTGCTGAGCACTGGAAGGCAGCTGGGGAGCCCAGACCTGAAGTGATGGGATTTTTCCCTGAGAAAAAAGCCACCCAAGTACTGGATCTTTGTCTGCATTTAATACAGAGATGCTACATGATGAACTCCAGCACCTCCCTGACATTCCAAATGTTCTCAGTGTGCTCCTCACAGAAACACTTCAGTTTCTTCCCCACAGCCCAAGTCTGGTCAGAGCTCTCAGAGTGCTTTGAGTAGCATAAGTGTCCCCTTCCCAGGGCCCCAAGGCCCAGACAAGTGCTTCCAGTGCTCCAGGAGAGCCTCTCCCTGGTTCTCTTGGACACAAATGCTCCTGCCCACACTGGGGGAGCACCAAGGGCCACCGGTGTGGGTACAAATGAGAGGTTTTTACGCAGGAGGTTTTAATTCACTGCTAAAGCCTGAAAAGCTGTAAGTATGAATCAGCACTTTACTTGTTGGACTCTTACTGGTCCAGGTACTAATTGGTTTTGTGATATTCACCTGCACAGTAACAAGCTGCAGTCTCAGCTACGCTGCTGTAAACCTGGAGAGACTCCACTGAAGTGTGGAAATCCTTCCATTTACACCAGGATAAGTGGAAGCAGCAGCTGGCAGGAACCCCTTCCTCCTCCTTCCAGTGCTGCACCACAACACCCAGTTAACATCAGCGCACGATGGAGGAAGAGGAGGAGGAGGTGGCTGCTTCATCCTGGAGGAACATCACATAATTTATCCCACATCAAAATTATCCCACTATTTCCCCCCCAGGAAGACTCAGCCAGCCCCCAGCGCTGTGTCCTGAGATCACTGTCTGATGCAGGGGGTGCTGATGGAGCCCTGGGAGTGTGGCCAACCTCCACATGCACCCACAGGATCAGCATGGCCTCTGGGCCAAGAGGGGAAGGGCAGGGGGGCAGAGCCAGAGGGGCCATTGGGGGCTGCTGCTCTCGATGGAGACGGTCACTCAGGAGGGTTCGAGCCTTCAGTCCAGCCCCGTGGGTGTCCTGAGGGCTTCACTGTCCATCACTGTCCATCTCGTCCAGGAGCTGCCCCATGTCCTGGAGGTGGTGCCAAGGCCTCAGAGGGCTTTAACTCAGCATCTTGTGCCGGTCAAACACCGTCTTCCTCTGCTCCTGCACCTGCCGCTTCCAGCGCTGCTGGGCGCCCTCCACCCGCTCCAGCACCGTGTTGGCTCTGGCCCCCGCCGGGGCGGGCACTGCGGCCAGGGAGCGAGAGTCCTGCAAGGGAAAGCAGAGCTGGGAATGCCCAGCCCCAGGACAGGGGGGCAGCTCACCCTGGGACAAACTGCAACTGGAAGAGCAATTCAAGGCTTGAGTTGTCCTGAGGAAGAGCCTCATTTCCAGAGCTCCTCAACACCCACCCCCCAACTCCTTGCCCTGGGGAGCACCCGTAGCTCCAGACAGAAGTCCCCAGGACAGGAACTGCACTAAATCTAAAGCTCTGCTTGAAAAATCCACTGCTCGGAGTCTGCAAGGAACCACATGCTGAAGTGACCCACATCACCCCACTGAAACCAAGCCAGAGATTGCTGTTGTGGCACACAAGCACCAAGGCCTGTTCCAGAATACAGCACACTGGGCTAAGATAAAGCTTTCCAGGCATTTACAGCATGCACCTGGATCTCACTCTGAATTATTGCTGTGGAGCGGGGAGCAAACCCACAATTTTAGAATACAATTCATCTCCTCCTCCAAAACCCCATTTTTCAGCAGAGGCTGGTAATGGATGGACTGTGCACACTGGAGCAGCCACTCCTCACTTTATAATATAGAGTACAAAAGAATTAGGCCAAATAGTTTAAACTTAAAGCAAAGTACAAACAGGACTTATCAGCAGTCTGATCCAGTGCTGAAATGGCATGAAATTCATGCTGCAAGAAATTTGTCCCCCTAAAAAACCCATGTGTGAGAGAGGCTCTCTCTTTGCTACTGGTCCTGATCTTCCTGACCAAGACTTGTATGCCACTGTCTCCAAAAAAGATGGGATTTGAATGAAATTCTGCTCTGGTGAGAAGCAAGAGGAAAAGCAGTCTGAATACAACAGGGCCCAGCCCCAGAGCAGGATCAGACAGCCCTTCAGAGGCTGCTCTTTTATAGGTCTCTAAGATGTTTCAGCCAATACTTATGCCCATCTTTCCCTGGGAGCTCAGCACCACATAAATCCACCCTGTGCACTGCACAAACAGGATCCATGTGAGTTTTGGTTCCATCTAGACAGACACGCCAAACTCAGTCCACTTGGTACAAAGCCACCCCTGCCCCAGAGGACAGGGCACATCATGGGCTTGTTACAGAGCTTTGAATATTCCTTGTACTTCAGCATGACCTGCGCAGACTTGATCTAAGTGTTCACTGGGTAAACAGCCACAAAGCAGCAGTGCTGATCCTTCCCTGGACCAGAGGGGACAGGTCACTGCTTCCCTGTCACCCATTCTTGTCAGGTGACCCCCCTGCAGCCCTCACCTCATTCTCCTCCTCGTTGTGCAGGGGTTGGGTGTAGGCGTCCGGTTTGCGGATCAGGGGGTCCACGAGCACCAGGAACGCCATGTAGAGCAGCAGGGCCCCCACCACGGACAGGTAGATGATGATGATCACCTGCAGGCAGGCACAGCACACGGGAAAGGATCAGCACTGTGGGGGAGCAGCAGCACAGGAAGGGCCTTTGCAGCTGCCTCTGATGTCTGAGCTCTCATTCTCTTTGCGCTCATGAGTCTCCTGCCCTTGCCAGAAGGATGTGCTGTCACTGCACAGACTGTGCTGACCATCCCCCCTGTGCTGACCATCTCCCCACTGTGCTGTCACTGCACAGACTGTGCTGACCATCCCCCCACTGTGCTGACCATCTCCCCACTGTGCTGACCATCCCCCCACTGTGCTGACCATCCCCACTGTGCTGACCATCCCCCCACTGTGCTGACCATCTCCCCACTGTGCTGACCATCCCCCCACTGTGCTGACCATCCCCCCACTGTGCTGACCATCTCCCCACTGTGCTGACCATCCCCACTGTGCTGACCATCCCCCCACTGTGCTGACCATCTCCCCACTGTGCTGACCATCCCCCCACTGTGCTGACCATCTCCCCACTGTGCTGACCATCCCCACTGTGCTGACCATCCCCACTGTGCTGACCATCTCCCCACTGTGCTGACCATCCCCCCACTGTGCTGACCATCCCCACTGTGCTGAGCATCCCCCCACTGTGCTGACCATCTCCCCACTGTGCTGACCATCCCCCCACTGTGCTGACCATCCCCACTGTGCTGACCACCCCCCCACTGTGCTGACCATCCCCCCACTGTGCTGACCATCCCCACTGTGCTGACCACCCCCCCACTGTGCTGACCATCCCCACTGTGCTGACCATCCCCACTGCACTGACCATCCCCACTGTGCTGACCATCTCCCCACTGTGCTGACCATCCCCACTGTGCCAGCTGAGGGCATGTGCTGCACATGAGAGGACACCAGCAAGATGGGTGCCTGGCACTGTCACACATCCCCAGCAAGAAGACTGGGCTCCTGGGCAGCTCCTCACTGCCAGGAACATTCCTGCCTTGGACACAGAAATCACAGAATCAGTTAGGTGAGAAAAGACCTCTGAGATCATCAAGTTCAACCAGCGACCGATCCCCACCTTGTCACCCAGACCAGAGCGCTGAGTGCCACATCCAGTCATTCCTTGGACACCTCCAGGGACAGTGACTCCACCACCTCCTCCTTGGGCAGCCCCTTCCAATATCAAATCGCCCCTTCTGTGAAGAACTTCTTCCTAATGTCCAACCTAAGCCTCCCCTGGTGCAGCTTGATGTATTGTCCTCTTGTTTTGTCAGTGGCTCTCTGAGAGAAGAGCCCAATTCCCACCTGGCTCCAGCCTCCTTTCAGGGAGCTGTAGAGGGCGAGCTCCTGGCACTGCCGCTGTGTGCTCACTCTGACAGTTTGATTTTCTTTCTGGGCTCCTCTGCAGGTACCCACCAGTGCAGCAGTGCCTGGGCTGGCGTGGCATGGCCAGGAGAAGGAGCCAGGCCTGGAGGGACCAGCGATCCTTCCCCTGTACTCTGCATTGGGGAGGCCACACCTTGAGTGTTGTGTTCAGTTCTGGGCCCCTCAGTTGAGGAAAGAGATTGAGGGACTGGAGCGGGGCCAGAGAAGAGCAATGAGGCTGGAGAAGGGAGTGGAGCACAAGTGCTGTGGGGAGAGGCTGAGGGAGCTGGGAGTGTTCAGCCTGGAGAAGAGGAGGCTCAGAGGTGACCTCAGCACTGTCTGGAACTGCCTGAAGGGAAGTTCTGGCCAGGTGGGGGTTGGTCTCTTCTCTCAGGCACTCAGCAATAGGACAAGGGGCCACGATGGGCTCAAGCTCTGCCAGGGGAAATTGAAGATGGAGAGCAGAAGAAAATTCTTTGCAGAGAGAGTGCTCAGGCATTGGAATGGGCTGCCCAGGGAGGGGGTGGATTCCCCATCCCTGGAGGTTTTTCAACTGAGCTTGGCCGTGGCACTGAGTGCCATGATCTGGTAAAGGGACTGGAGTTGGACCAAGGGTTGGACTTGATGATCTCGGAGGTCTTTTCCAACCCAATTCTGTGGATGTGGCACTGAGTGAGAATCCACCATGTCTTGATCCAACCCCACTGTGATCACCAGCCCAGGGCACTCTGTGCCCTGGGCTGGTGATCACAGTGGGGTTGGATCAAGGGTTGGACTTGATGATCCCAGAGGTCTTTTCCAACCTGATCCATTCCATGATTCTGTCATTCTATGGATGTGGCACTGAGTGAGAATCCACCATGTCTTGATCCAACCATGTCTTGATCCAACCCCTCTGTGATCACCATGTCTTGATCCAACCATGTCTTGATCCAACCCTACTGTGATCACCAGCCCAGGGCACAGAGTGCCCTGGGCTGGTGATCACCGTGGGGCTGGATCAAGAGTTGGACTTGATGATCCCAGAGGTCTTTTCCAACCCAATCCATTCTGTGATTCTGTGACCCACAGCTACCTTGATGGTGGTGGTGCTGCGCTCCTCGTACTTGCACTCGCAGAGCAGGCAATAGGCCTCCACATCATTGCCAGGCACCGGCATGGGCTCCACCACGTGCAGGCAGTTGCTGCAACAGAAACAACCCAGGGTCAGCAGCAGGACAAGGTGAAACCAGCACTCTGGAAGGACACTGGGGTGACTTTGTGTCTGTCACAGCATTTCCATTAGGCTGATAATGCTGATCTGGTTTTAAGAGCTTTTCACAGCTCAGCTAGTCCTGGTCTGTCTTTATCTCATAAAAATGTCTTACTAGTGGTAGGACTGTCCAAGTGCCTTTTGCAAGGATTCAATCCAGGTGAGAGAGACTGGAGGGTACACTGTACATCTGCCAAGAGCTGTCGGTTAAAAAATCATCCCAAATTCCTCAATTTCTGT
This sequence comes from Pithys albifrons albifrons, assembly GCF_047495875.1. Taxonomy (NCBI): domain Eukaryota; kingdom Metazoa; phylum Chordata; class Aves; order Passeriformes; family Thamnophilidae; genus Pithys; species Pithys albifrons. The sequence goes on from NC_092485.1 coordinate 253,016, forward strand.
TCAAAAACTGCCCCTGGCCTGTGCTGAACCTCACCCACCACAGCTCCCTGTGCAAACACACAGGGAATTGCTGCCTTAGCAGCAGCTGGGAACTCTGGAGCGTTGGACCCTAACCCTAACCCTAACCCTAACCCTAACCCTAACCCTAACCTTAACCCTAACCCTAACCCTAACCCTGCTCCTAACCCTGACCCTGACTCTAACCCTAACCCTAACCCTAACCCTTACCCTACCCTAAACCCTAACCCTAACCCTAACCCTAACCCTGACCCTAACCCTAACCCTAACCCTAACCCTAACCCTAACCCTGACCCTAACCCTAACCGTAACCCTAACCCTGACCCTGACCCTGACCCTAACCCTGACCCTAACCCTAACCCTGACCCTGACCCTGACCCTAACCCTAACCCTGACCCTGACCCTGACCCTGACCCTGACCCTGACCCTGCCCCTGACCCTAACCCTAACCCTAACCCTAACCCTGACCCTGACCCTAACCCTGACCCTGACCCTGCCCCTGACCCTAACCCTAACCCTGACCCTAACCCTAACCCTGCCCCTGCCCCTGCCCCTGACCCTGACCCTGACCCTGACCCTGACCCTGACCCCTCAGGCTTCAAGCCCAACTCACCAGTCCTTCTGTGACACATTCTTGTTGTAGATGTGCCCACTGATGTTCCGGTACGGGGGGCAGATGCACTTGCAGCGAATGTCCTCCGAGCTCTGCAGGGGGACAGGAGCAGGTGAGAGAGGGAAATCACAGCTCTGCACCCTTCCCACCCCAGGGTGGGAACAGGCTGAGCCTTCTCTAGGACACACAACACTCCCCCCCATGTCTCCTCTTCTGCTTTGACAGCAGTACCTTCACAGGTTTAACACATCCCAAGCACCTCGGCCACTTCCAGCACCTCCAACCAGGTGCTTTTCAAACAGACTTTACAAGGCAAACTTCCAAAACCCAGCAGAAGGCAGGGCAAGGGCCACTGTCACACACAGTCCCAGCCCTACACAAGACACACACATCAAATACATTCCTTATCTTTGCAAACAGCCCCAGAGAAAGAGCTGCTTCTCTGCCACTCTGGCTCTGCTGTGCCCCCAACACGGTGCCCCACAGAGTCACCCACCTTGCTGGCCTGTGCTGGGGGACACAGGAGGCAGCCCAGCAGCACTAACAGCACCACGGGGCTCACAGAGTTCCAGGAGCACTTTTGGGCCAACATCGTGGGATCCTGAGGGAACAAAAGCTCACATATAGGACAGAGGATCTCAGCTGAACACAGCCCAGAAAGTAAGATTTTATCCCTGAATCACAGCCAGAAACTCCTGGAAACACAGAAATCCCAAGAAACAATTCTATCAGGACAGCTTCCACCACCTACAACCACACATCCCAACTACCTCAGCCCTGCAAAACCAGTCCTGATTTCCTTACAATTTGACTTCCACAAAACCTCCTGTTCCTCTTTTCCACTGTGGAGACCTGCAACAGGTATTTTGCTGCTGACAGTTGTGCTCAGGAGAAGACACAGAACCAGAAAACCCCTGAAGCAAGAGTTACCTTGCAGCACACTGGGGCCTCACTGCTGCAGTGTCATAAAAAATCATTCATTTTCTGATACCCAAAGTTTTGCTGCTGAAGGGATCAGTGTGTTTTCTCCTCTCACAAGTCATGGAAAAGGGGTGGAATATTCCTAAGTATCCCAAACCAATTCCTAAAGCTCCTTTAGCCTAAGATACTTGTTCAGTAAAATCCTGGCAGCTTGGTAAATTCATCAATGTCTTTTGCTACATATCACAGAATCCCAGAATGGTTTAGGTTGGAAGGAACCTTGTTCCAACTCCCACATGCAAGGATAAAAGTTGTTCCAGAGATGTGAGTTTGCACAAATCCGTAATATGAAATTTCTTTGCACAAAGGCCAAGCTGGCCATGGCCAGGCTGGTGCTCACCCTTGAAATGGCAGCTCATGAGGAGAGAAAAGGAGGAGCAGGTTCATGGGGACCCTGGGACAGCTCAGAAAAGCTGCCTCAGGGAGGGCATTTACACCTTTATAAATCAGCTCCATGTTAACCCATGGGTCACTCCAGGTCCTTCTACTCCATCACCTGTCACTGATTCCATTGGGATTGACAACCCTACAATATTCTGTCACCCTTTGCTTTATCTTATGTCAACATTGTAAACTCACATAATGGATTACCACCACCAAGTTCCTTTCTTCTTTATCTAACAAAGCACCAGCCACTTCTATCAAGCTGACCTGCCAAACCCACCAAAATGCATTCCAGTCCTATCACCTGAGCCCAGCATTTATTAACCCTTTGCTCCACATTTTCCAAACTCTTTCCTGGGAGACTCCCCCGCAGGACTGGGCTGAGCTGAATTTTTAACTCAGCAATGAGGTGTGTGCCTGGAATTGAGTTTTGGCCTCTTGGCTGAATTCAGAACATCTGAACAACTAATAAATGTCACTTTCAATAAAAGCAGGGAAATACATTTGATTAATGTATATGATAAATAAAAACTTGCAATGGCATCTGGGCAGAATCCACCTACCATGAACTGTAGGACAACCACGGCCACACAAAGGCTAATTTATATGTGGTTCTTTCTAACACCAAAGGGGCTCATGAACATGTCCCTTCTTGATTTCCACACAGTCAGCCCAGCCCACAGCTGCCACCTGTGCCAAAGGATCTGCCCAAAAGGACCTGCATGGCACCAAAACTCGTGAGGAGCAGTGACAGGGGGTGGCTGAAGTGAAGGTCCTGGGGGCTCTGAGTGTGGCAGCCCCCAGGAATGAACCCCCAAAAGGATGCCCACAGCACACCTGCAAGCACCCACCCTGTAACCTCCCACTCACCCTCAACATCCCCAGCCCTGGCAGTGCCCAGGGCCAGGCTGGATGGAGTTCTGGGCAGCTGGGCTATGGAAAGTGTCCCTGCACCGCCGGATGGGCTTTAAAGTCCCTTCCCACCCGAATCCCTCTGGAATGATCCCACGGACCACCTGGAGCCCTTCTAAGGCTCCGACAGCTCCAGCCCCTTTCCCACCCACATCTGTGCCCGAACCATCCCCGACACCGACCGGACGGGGCGCGGAGATGCCCCTGGTGATGCGGATGCCCCCGGTAACACGGATGCCCCCGGTAACACGGGATGTCCCAGGTAACACAAGCTGCCCCCGGTAACAGCCGCCCCCGGGTGGTGCGGGATGTCCCCGGTAACACGGGCCGCCCTCGGTAACGCGGGATGCCCCCGGTGGTGCGGATGTCCCCGTCAGCACAGCTGCCCCCGGTAACGCGGGATGCCCCCGGTAACACGGATTCCCCCGGTAGCACAGGCCGCCCCCAGTGGTGCGGGATGCCCCCGGTAACGTGGGATTCCCCCGGTAACACGGATGCCCCCGGTAACGCGGGATGCCCCCGGTAATACGGATGCCCCCGGTAACGCGGGATGCCCCCGGTAACGCGGATGCCCCCGGTAACGCGGGATGCCCCCGGTAACGCGGATGCCCCCGGTAACGCGGGATGCCCCCGGTAACGCGGATGCCCCCGGTAACGCGGGATGCCCCCGGTAACGCGGATGCCCCCGGTAACGCGGATGCCCCCGGTAACACGGGCCGCCCTCGGTAACGCGGGATGCCCCCGATGGTGCGGATGTCCCCGTCAGCACAGCTGCCCCCGGTAACGCGGGATGCCCCCGGTAACACGGATGCCCCCGGTAACACGGATGCCCCCGGTAACGCGGGATGCCCCCGGTAGCACGGATTCCCCCGATAGCACAGGCCACCCCCGTCCCCCCCGAGCCGGCCCGGGCCGCGGGGCCGCTCCCACCTGCCGTACCTGCCCCTCACGCCGCCACCGCCCCGGCCCCGCCCCCGACCCGCTCCCCGCCAGCCCATTGGCTGCAGAGCGCGACGGTCGGTGACAGGCAGCAGGCGTGGCCAATGGGAAGGCAGGAAACCGCCGGGTCCTGAGGGCGGGGCCGCGCCCCCTTCGCGCCGCTCAGAGCGAGGGGAGGAGGGAGCGGGGCCGGGGCCGATGGTGGGGCCGGGGCCGGGCGGCATCGCCGCTGCCGGGCGGCGTTCGGCAGACATGGCCCGGCCAGCTCCTGCCTGCCTCCCCTCGTGGGGCTGGGCCCAGCCTCGTGGGGCTGGGCCTCCTTTCGTGGGGCTGGGCTGACCCTCGTGGGACTGGGCCATTCCGTCCTGGGGCGGAGCCGCCGGGAAGCCCCGCTCCGCCCTCAGAGCGGCATTCCCCCCTCACACCCCTCTCCCCTCACACCCCATTCCCCCTCACACCCCATTCCCCCCTCCCCCCATTCCCCCTCACACCCCATTCCCCCTCACACCCCATTCCCCCTCACACCCCTCTCCCCTCACACCCCATTCCCCCTCACACCCCATTCCCCCTCACACCCCATTCCCCCTCACACCCCATTCCCCCTCACACCCCATTCCCCCTCACACCCCATTCCCCCCTCGCACCCCATTCCCCCCTCACACCCCATACCCCCCTCGCACCCCATACCCCCCTCACTCCCCATTCCCCCCTCACACCCCATTCCCCCTCACACCCCTTTCCCCCTCACACCCCTCTCCCCTCACACCCCATTCCCCCCAACACCCCTTTCCCCCTCACATCCCACTCTCCCCTCACACCCCATTCCCCCCTCACCCCATTCCCCCTCACACCCCATTCCCCCTCACCCCATTCCCCCTCACACCCCTCTCCCATCACACCCCATTCCCCCTCACACCCCTCTCCCTTCACACCCCATTCCCCCTCACACCCCTCTCCCCTCACACCCCATTCCCCCTCACACCCCTCTCCCCTCACACCCCATTCCCCCTCACACCCCTCTCCCCTCACACCCCATTCCCCCTCACACCCCTCTCCCATCACACCCCATTCCCCCTCACACCCCTCTCCCATCACACCCCATTCCCCCTCACACCCCTCTCCCATCACACCCCATTCCCCCTCACACCCCTCTCCCATCACACCCCATTCCCCCCTCACACCCCTCTCCCCTCACACCCCTCTCCCCTCACACCCCATTCCCCCTCACACCCCTCTCCCCTCACACCCCTCTCTCCTCACACCCCTCTCCCTTCACATCCCATTCCCCCTCACACCCTGTCAGTAAAATATATAGGCTGTGGAGGCTGCTATGCTTTAAAATGTCCCACACTTCTCCATGCCCCCAATATGGGAATCACTGTTGTGAAAGTTTTTTCACAGAATTCCAGGATGAGTTGGGTTGAGGGGAACCTCAAAGTCTATCCAGTGCCATCCCCTGCCATGGACAGGGACACCTTCCACTATCCCAGGTTGCCCCAAGCCCCATCCAACCTGGCCTTGGACACTTCCAGGGCTGGGGCAGCCACAGCTTCTCTCAGAATTCCATCCTGGGGCGTGCCCACCCTCCCAGGGAAGAATTTCTAATATCTAATCTAATCCTACTCCCTTGTCCTGTCACTACACGCTCTTGTAAATAACAGTGTAAATCCTTTTCTCACCCCATTGCTGTAATGTGCAAAATCCTGGCCCTGCCACGGCTGCATTCCCCCCCACTCACTGCAGTCTGTATGCCTAAGGCAGCTGGACTGATCCAAGGAAATATTCCACGGGAATAATCCTGGGTATTACATGCTCAAAGGACCTCTAATTCCTTCCTCCTACTCCGAGCGGAAGGAGCTCTTTGGTGGTGGCTCAGAGCAGAACCCTCGACCTGCCCATGGACAGTCAGTGCTGTGACACCACTGAGTTTGTGCAGGTTTCAAAGCCACAAGACCACGGGGATTTTCTGTTACTGACTTTTCCCAGACTGGTGAGGGGTATTTTTATCTCCTCTGGAAAGCAGCAATCTGTTCCTCTGTGTCCTTCTGCAGCCCAAAGGTACATGGCACTGCTGGAGGAGGCTGGATTGACACCTGGAGGAAGCGGCTGAGCTGGTGACAAGACCCTGGAAAATGCCCTTGCAAGATGCAAAGGAAAGGCCCAGGCAGCTGAGAGACCACATGCAGGGATCAGGTTTTTCAGGTGAATGCCTTGAAACCAGACCCAGCCAATACAAGATGAGCTTGAAAGTAGCATTTTAGTTCAAGTCCCTTTTCCAAGAAACTGGTTTCCAATTTTTGGATGGGAGGGTGAACTGCATGTGCATTTCCTGCAGAGTGATGGGGGACTCACCTCCAGAAAACTGTTTCCAGGCTTTCCCTCTGCCCAGAGACCTTTTTGTCTGTCCCAGAGAACTGGAATGCAGTGGGCTCAGTTATCTTCTGGGTGCCATCCCTGTGGCTGTGTTTAAAGCCCAGCAGCAGTGGAGAAAATGAGTTTGCCCAGAGGGAGCAGGATTTGCTTCTTTATTTCTCCCAAGCTGTTGCTCAGCTTTGTCCTTATTCCTCAGTGACCACATCCAACAGATGTGGTCGTTTCCTGAATTTCTCAGTGTGTCTAATGCAAGTCCCTTCAAAAATCTCCCCAGTAGTGGGTCCTGAACCCTTAGAGGTCTTGCCCTGAATTGCCACTAATTGGGGTTGATTTTAGCCACTGGCACTGACCTGGAGGGATCGGGCAAGAGGCTTCATTCTGGTATGGAGACCTCAGAATTAGCAGTGACCCCACAGGGCTGTTCATTCCCCATTTCTGCCTCTCACTTTGCTGGCAGCAGACAAGGCAGAGGTGCCTCAGAGGAGGGCAGTGTCCTGGGAAAGAGAGGCCAAACACAATTCATGTGACGTGAAGGGAATCAGAGACCAGCACAGGAAACACAGAAACACAAACATGCACAAGAGGGGAAGGGCATCTGGTGCTCCTGTTAATGCCCTGAGCTGTCCCTGCCCCTTAGGCCCTGCTGACACTCGTGGTGTCAGTGCCTGGAGGACAGGTGGCATTTTTGTTAACAAGGCTGAGCCCACCCAGGGACAGCTTGTCCTTGTTCTCTGTGGACACACCCGGGTTGGTGATAGCGCTGGGAGCCTCCTTCCGGCACAGCGCTGGGTCACAGCACCTGGCACACGGTTAAAGGGCAATTTATTTGAGATTGTGAACACACAGACCCACTTGTAAATATTCTAGAAAGACATCCTGCCATTATAAAAACATTCTATAATTCGGAGAGAACACGTTTCATTCTTCACTAGCAGAAAGATGATCTGGTCATTGTATCAAGCATGAAATGAAATGCTTTGAGAACTGTAAGCTGATGAGAAGATTCAAGGGTGCTTGGGACTGGGCCAACCTACAGGGCTCTTCCTTGTGCAGGGTGGTTTGTCAGACCAAGGAGCAGAAATTCTTTTCCTCTTTTTGCTGTCAGCTCCCTTACAACCCCAAGGAACTGTTTTCTGGTGCTCTGCCATAGTTTCCTCAGTCAAATGGTCCACAGCAATGCTGTAGGGTTCTGTGAGGGTGGCTGATGAGCTTGTGAGGATCACAAGACCTGCTTGTGAGGGCAAGTTCTTGAGAGCTTCTCTCAACATGAAAGAGCTGATGATCTTAAAAAGCCATGTAGAAGCCTCCTGGAGATTTGTGAGCACAACAAACACTGTCAGCTGTGGGGGGGCCATTGCTGGGGGAGTTGCTATGGAGGGGGCTGTTGCCAAGACGGTTGCTATGAGGAGGGCCCATTGCTGGGGTAGTTGCTATGGGCAGAACCCCTTGCTATGGCAGTTGCTATGGCAGGGGCTGTTGCTAGGGTGGTTGCTATGAGGAGAGCCTGTTGCTAGGGCAGTTGCTATGGGGAGGGGCCATTGCTAGGGCAGTTGCTGAGGGGGCCATTGCTAGGACGGTTGCTATGGGGGCCGTTGCTGAGGGCGGTTCAGAGGCACAGGTCAGTCACAGGCAGGAGCAGCTGGTGTGTGTGGGGGGGAGTGGACAGGAGCTGTGGCTCTCCAGCACGTTGGACTCTGATAACCCTGGAGATCCAGTGTCACTGTGTGTCCTTGTGTCATGCACAGACAGGCTGCTGTTGGGAGGGACACTCTGTCAGCCATGAGCGCCCATGGGATGAATGGGCAGAGAACAACCACGAATGTACCAGCCATGGCAGGATAAATCTGGACAATGGTGTCGGGTGTTGGGGCTCGTGGCTGCGCAGCCACTGAAGGGTGACGAGACCTGGGGTGTCTCTGGGGGTGGTGAGGGGGAAACAACCCAGACATGGCTGATGCCCCAAAGGGCTGCACTTACACTTCTCCACCTTACTTCATAGATTGCTTCTTCCCCTGGACTGGAGGCCACTGCTGGTCTAAGCAGTCACAAACTATGTACCAGAGCAGGTTTAGGCTGGACATTAGGGGGAATTTCTTCATAGGAAGGCTGATAAGATATTGGACTGAGCTTCCCAGGGAGGTGGTGAAATCACTGTCTGGGGAGGTGTTCAAGGAACCACTTGACGTGGCACTCAGTGCCCTGGCCTTGTTGACAAGGTGGTGTTTGGTCAAAGGTTGAACTCCATGATCTCAGAGTTCTTCTTCAGCCCAGCTGATTCTGGGACTCTGACACTGGATGGCTGAGGAGCAAGGCCTTGTCAGAGTTCAAGGAAGCTACTGCAGTGTTGAGATCAGAGGAGGGAGTGGCTGCAGCCCAGGGCACTGCTCTGGCCACAGCCACAGGCCCACACAGGTCCCTCTGCCTGAGTTCCCTGTGTTTTCCCAAGCAAACAGAAGCCTTTTTTAGAGGGAAAAGGGAATTCTGTGTGGCCAGAGGTATATTTTGAAGAGTCAATGCTCTGTCCTGGAGCCTGGGGGCCTGTGTGGTGGTGCAGCCCTGCTGAACCATGCAGGAGCTTGAGCAGCAGCCTCTGGGATGGAGCTGCCATGGGAAGGGGCAGGGAATGTGCTCTGCTGGAGCTGGAGCAAATGGAGACTTCACAGAGCCAGGCACAAGGTGTTGCTCACCTTTCAAGCCAGTGGTGTAGAGCACTGTCTACAGCAGAGGCACTCACAGCCCTTCTGGCTGTACAGAGGCTGGGAAGTACCAGGGACACCCTTCCTGCTGCCCTCCCACTATGTGTGATGTGGGGGAAGAGGGGAAGGAACATCATCAGGCTGGTTGTGGTGGATCCTGTTTGTGAGACTGAGTGGCTGCAGCCTCTGGTGACTTTCTCTGCACCCCGTGGGAGTCCCTGGAAGTCTTGTCTCCTCCTGACTTGGCAGAGAAACCTGCAGCTGGCACTCCTTTCAGTGACACCTGATTCAGCCACAAATAAATTTCTCCAGGATTTTTGATGGAGTTGAATGAAACACCAGAACATTTATGCCTCAGTGTATTTTTGGCCTCAGGCCTGCCCTGGCTTGGTTTTGCCTTCTAAGGTCATGCAGGAGGGCTGCAGTCAGCCCAGCCCTGCTCACACTGGGATTTGCTTCTTAAGCCTGGTCTGCTCAGAGCTCTTGAGCTGGGCTGATGGTCAGGGATCCCTCCTGCTTCCAAGTGGTGTCCTGGTTTAACCCCAGCTGGCAGCTCAGCCCCACACTCACTCACTGCCCCACGGTGTGATGGGGGAGAATCAGAAGAGTAGAAGTGAGACAGTTTGTATGTTGAGGTAAATCAGTTTAACAAGTAAAGCAAAAGCCATGCACGCAAAAAAAGTAAAACAAGGAACTTATTCACTACTTCCCAGCGGCAGGAACGGGAGGGAAAATTCTGTGTGAGACCAAGGAAGTGTTTCCTACCAGAGGCTGCTGATTTGGGGGCAGTTTGTAGCCAAGTGCCCATGGTTTGGAAGGGTTACTCAGGGCAGTGTTTGACCATGTGTCAGCCCATTTCCAGCTTGCACAGCTGGGCTTTTGTTTCTCTACAAATTCCAAAGTGAATGCAGAATCCAACACCTTCTGAGCTGCTGTGCTGAGCCACTGCTAAACAGCTGCTCTGTTCTGGAAAGGATGAAGGGATTTCTGGAGAGGCCCCTGGGCAGGATGAATTTCTCTGTGTGAAGGGGCTGGTGGGACTGGGAGGGGTTGTGGTTACAGGATCCCACCTGTGTTTGGCTCCTTTGGGGCAGGATGCTCTCCAGAAATGCTGGTAGCAACTTGGAGAAATGGCTCAGTTGTGTTGTGACATGATTTTCAATGCCAGTAAAAGCTTAGTTTCTCTGGCAAAGAAGATAATACAAAAAAGTTAAAAAGTGGGCAAGTTCCTTCAGTTCAACCCAAATGCTGATGTGCCTTCTCAGCTCTGCCTTTAATTTGGAGGCCTCAGATGGGCCATCCCCGTGTGTATCCAGCAATATGGGGCAGGGCTGGCCTCAAGGAGAAGGAGAAGGAGAACCATGGAGCCTCCAGCTACGAAGGATTGTCACCTTCGGCGTGGGCCAAATCTGGAGAAGGCTGAGGGTTTCTCAGGGGGGTTTGCAGCTCTTGGAAAAGGGACAGGGAGCAAACACAAGCCTTATATTTCTGGATTACCTGGAGGGATTAAAATGTAAACCAGGAAAACAAGCAAGGACAAGCAAGTGGGAAGCTTCTGAGGGCTCTTTTGTCTCCACAGCTTAGTGGAATCGCAGATATTTATGACCAGTTAAAGAGACATCTTTCAGCCCTGTGACATCATCATGCTGAAATGAACCCAAACTGTTGTGTTTCCAGCTGGGGGACTCCCCTCCAGGAGGGATTGCCTGGGGTGTGGGATTTCCCTGTACGTGCTCTTTTTGGGTCAGCCTTGCTCCCCACAAGGCAGTGACACTTTTATTAAAAATTATTCCCTCCCTTCTAAATTAATCTTTTTGTTGCTAATCTGGGAAGTAACGAGATCACGGCGTGGCAGGCAGTGCTCTCCTCACACATGGAGGTTGCATTAAAAATAGACAGTAAAACAGAATTTCTTGGGCCCTTTTAAACTGAGCCTGGACCTTTGTCAAGAGAGGGCTGTGCTTTTCCTCCCCCAGCATTCCTCCCTCCTTGGAATCCTGCTCCCCTCACGATTTTTTGATTAGCATCGCTCGCTGCCATAGATATTATTCTCATATTATATTTCACCTTCCTCTTCTTCATATCCCACTGCAGCCACTGACCAGGACAATCCCTCATCCCAGTTTCAGCAGGGCAGGAGGGGATAATGTTGCTGACAGAAGACCACAGGAGGCAATTAACAGCTTCTCCAGCAAGCAGGCTCTGATTGGATACAGGTTATTCAGTGCTGGTCAAAGAGCCATTCCATAATCACAGAATCACTGGATGGTTGGGGTTGGAACGGGCCTCTGGAGATCACCCGGTCCAACTCCCTGCCATTGCAGGGTCACCTGGAGCAGGTGACACAGGAAGGTGTTCAGGTGGGCTTGGAATGTCTCCCTGGACAGCTGCTCCAGTGCTCTGCCACCTCCATGGAAAGAAGTTCTTCGTCATGATGAGTTGAAACCTCTCGTGTTTTAGTTTATGGCCATTGCTCCTCTCCTGTCACTGGGCCCCACTGAAAGGAGTCTGGCACCATCCTCTGACACCCACCTTGGAGGTATTTATGTCACAGAATCACTTGTGGAAGAGCTTTCTCCTTGGAGGGGAAGGCAGAGGAGGGTCTGGACACAGAAGCTGCTCTGCATTTCTGCTGTGGTGGTTTTCAGCATGGGCAGGATTATTTCAGGAGTAGATTCCAAGTGGTACCTTTTGTCAGGAGTGGCCTGTGGATGTGGCCCCCCACCCCTGAGCACTTCCACATCACCCAGACCATGCTGGAGGGTTCTGGGTTTCTGGCTCTGCAGAACAAATGGTCCCATGAACAGTGGGAGGGAGCCAAAAATCCTGTTTCTCTGCATTGCTATTTTGGGCTCAGTGACAGAGGGGTGTGTAATGCAGAGGAGGACACAGCCCATGGCTGTGGAGGTGAAGAACATCTATGGAGGGATGTACCTGCCCCATCTATGGCAACAAAGGTGACCTGCACTGCTGGGAATCACAAACCACTGAGAGCAGCCTTTGAGAAGAGAGAAGGGCCAGCAGGTGTCTGGTGCAGCACTGGAAGATACTGGTGGGTTACTGGGGAGGCAGGTGGTGGTATCCTGCTTTGGCACACCCTGGCAGTGATGGGAGGGCTGACACCAACATCAGTGAGTGCTGCACTGGGCGTCCCCAGCTTCTTCTGAACCTGCTGCAGGAGGTGGAGTCTCCACTGGAGCTTTGCTTCCGGCCTTGAAGCATCCAGAGGTGCTGGGACAGCTGGAGAAACTCCCAGAGCCACCCTGGAATGCTCAGTGCCCCAGCACTGCCCAGCCTGGCAGAGCCAGGCCCCTCCTGCCTGGTGCTGAGCTGTTCCCTCACCCCTGGCCTGACAGGTATCCCGTGGGTGGCACTGCCCCCCCAGACCCCTCCCTGCTGGCCTGGTTCTGGTTTCAAGAGTTGGCAGGTAGGGGAGGTGAGACATTTGAAGCATGAGGGCCTGTCTCTGGGGAGAAGGGGATTTATCTGAGCTGATCAAACCCCTTGGCAGTGCCCAGTTCAGGGACTCTCACATGTGTTCTGAACAACCAGCTCCAGGGCACGAGTGGGTTTGTTATTCAGGACAAAGCAAACAAAGTGTTGGTAGAGTGGGAAGAGGGATTTCTACCTGAATAAATCATGCCCAGTTATCATCACCTGGATGGCAGTCCTGGCCAGGACTGTTCACCCAAGGGCTGGGATAACATCTCCCCCTTTATTCTCCAACTGCCTGGTCTCCCAGAGCAGTGTTGGTTGTCTTTTCCATGCACACAGGGCAAGCTGAAGGGAAGCCACTCAGCTGATGGCCAGATGGGCAGAATTCTCTCCCTGGTGATTTGAAGACAGTGAACAGTATCTCCATTATTGCTCCCATTCCTTCTTTTGCCTTATCTTCAGAAAGCTACTGCTGGGGACCTGCAGTTGCCCAGCAGGAACTTTGGTGCTTCAGGTGTTGTTTCCCCCAAACTCTCGGATGAGGGCCCTGGGTGTGGTGGGATTCCCCCTCAGACCTCTGTAGTCTTTACCTCAAGTGCAACAGAAAAAGGGAAATTTCTCCTCAAAGCTGATCTTGCTGTGATGGGGCAGATTTCACAGCCCTTCCCAGCACTGATGACTCTTTCCTTCTTGGGGAATGCTCCTGACAGGTAGGAAGGGGTGGCCAGACAGGCCATAGGATTGGGGACCAGTCCTATGAGGAAAGGCTGAGTGACCTGGGGTTGTTTAGCCTGGAGAAGAGGAGGCTCAGGAGAGACCTTATCACTCTCTACAACTCCCTGAAAGGGTGTTGTAGCCAGGTGGGGATTGGTCTCTTCTCTCAGGCAACCAACAGTAGGACAAGAGAGCAGGGGCTTAAGCTCTGCCAGATAAGGTTTAGGTTGGATATCAGGAAGAAGTTCTTTACAGAGAGAGTGCTCAGGCATTGGAATGGGCCCAGGGAGGGGGTGGATTCTCCATCCCTGGAGATTTTTAAGGTGGGACTGGATGTGGCACTGAGTGTCATGGTCTGGTAATCAAAGTAGGGTTGGATCAAGGGTTGGACTTGATGATCTCAGAGGTCTCTTCCAACCCAACAGATTCTATGATTCTATGATTTTGCCGGTGTCCCAACTACTTCCTTTTGTTCTGCTTCCTCCCAAAAATACCTGAGCAGGTACAGCTCTGGAAGAGCTTGGGTTTGGGTTAGAGCCTTCAGAAGTCTCACACAGACATGCACAGAGACCACTGCCTAGAGGAGCAGTCCTCTGTAGATGCTGGTCCAGAAGGGATGTATTTTACACCCAAGGCAGATAATACTCAGGTGTCTCTTCAGATTCACCTCCTGTTTGCCCAAGAGCAACTGCATACCATTCAGGCCAGACATGGTGGTACAACTGGCACACCCACCTTGAGCTCTCACCCCCAGGTGAGGCCCAAAGCAACCCCAAAGGTGCTGCCACTGCCACCAGCCCTCGGAGCTGCTGCAAACCTGCTCCTCCTGCTGGCTGGAGGTTCTCTTGCTCCCTGAGACCCAGCTGAGAGAGCCAGGGCTGGAGCACCAGAGCTGCTGGAAAAGGAAGATACTTCATTTCATTGCTTTTTCTTCTCCTCAGGCAGAAGTTACTGAGGACCTTTTAATTCACTACATTTTGTCCATTTTCTGCAAAAAGTCAGTCCCTTTTTGGGAGTCCTGAGGTCTCTCCACGGGGTTGATAAGACAGATCCTGTGTGGGTCCAGTCCTGTTCTGGGACAGAGAAATTGGTTTATTCACCCTCCTCAAAGGGCTGGTGAAATGCCCAGTGCTGGGCACTCATGTGAGTGGCACCAGGAGCTGGAAGGGGCCTCCTGGCAGGACACTGATGGCAGCTTGTTTGTGCTCTGAAGAGCCCAGAGACATGACACCTGACCAGAGCAGGGCTCCTTGTCCTCCAGGGTGTCACCTGTCCCAGCACCCAGAGTGGTGACCATGGTTCTGCACACTCCTGAAGGGGAGGCTGCCCTGACCCCAGAGCTTCCTTGGGCAAGTCTTGAAGGGCAGTAGTGCCACCCATTAGTGCCAGCCCCTTGGTGACCCTCGTCAGGTGCCACCCAAACACTAAGTCACCCCTGTGAAGACTGAGGGCAGTGCCAAGGGGTGCTCCAGTGGGGAAAGTGGGTTCATGCCTCAGAATCACAGAATCACTGAGGCTGGAAAAGACCTCCAAGATCATCAAGTCCAACCTTGTCACCCAGTGCCAGGTCCGTTGTTCTTTGGACACCTCCAGGGATGGGCAGTCCCTGGGCAGCCCCTTCCAATGCCTGACAGTCCTTTCAGTGAAGAAATCCCTCCTGAAGCCCAACCTGGACCATCCCTGGCACATGAGTCCTTTGTCCCTAAGCTCAGTGAGGCTGCAGGGGTGGCTGCAGCAGGACCTGTCTTCTCCAAAGCTGACTGAGCCCACCTGACCCACAGTGTTGAGGGGATCACACCCCCTGCTTTCCCTGAATCCCTCTCTTGCAGTGGAACATTTCTCTGACCAGAACCCCCTGTCTGTGTGCCTGTTCAGGTACTGGCAGCTGAGCCTGCCAGGCGGCAAAGACAGACAGCAGTGCTTCAGCATTCCTGCCCCAAACCAGAGGTTGCTCCAGTGGTGATGGGCAAACAGGAAAGGGAGGTGAGGGAGCAGAGGGCAGAGCCAGCCTGTGCCCGCTCCCCACAGCCTGCCCCCACCGCAGAGGTGTTTATCCCAGTGACAAGTGCTGTGGGCCTTTCATAACTGCTGCATTAGCAGAGGATCAAGTGGCACTTAATGGGAGCAGTCTGCCTCGGGAAGGGTGATGGAAAAGGTCACCAGGGTCGGAGGGAAAACATTTGCAGCAGGCTGACACAAGCCTTGGCTTCTGCTTGGCAACAGGTGGCAGCTCTGGGGGCTGCCCTCCCTCCCTCCCTCCATGGGTGGCACACAGGGAATGCTGCAGCAGGCAGGGAAAAAGGGGTTTGAGGCCAAATGTTGCCTTCTGAGTGAGGGCAAATGAGGGAGTCAGGGTGTGATGATGATTCCTTGTGGAACTGCTGGTTCGCCATGGCTGGGCTCCTCATTGGCACAACAAACAGATTTATTCCTCAAGGTTTCACTGGGTTTTGTCTCTCCCTGCTGCTGGTCCTGCTGAAATGGGGTTGTTTGGTCTCAGCCACCCTTCAGTTTGGACCCCCCCAGTTTGTCCAACTAAGAAATCTCACTGCTGCCCCTGGCAAGCCTGGCCGTGGAGTCAGACACTTATTGATGGCTCTGCATGTCTTCTCACCTCCTCTCCTGATACACTTGGTGTCCCATCTGTCTCACGTGGTTTCATCTGGGACAATGTGGTGTGTTCAACCCAGCCCAAGCTGCAGATGACAAGCTAAAGACCAAGCAAGGGCAGGGAGCAGCCTAATGAGGGAGAGGTGGGAGGAAGGGCCATTTGCCAGGGCTGTGCCGTGCCTCTGGCTCAGGGCAGCTAATTGCATGTTGTAATTGATGGGTCAGGGCAGCCACTGCCCACACACACTGTGGGGCACTGCAACAGAGACCTGTTTTCATGGCATTTTCTGGGAGGCTGTGATGGCATCACAACTTCCCAACTCCCTCTGCAGGGTCAATCTCTGGCTTCAACATGAGGTTCTACTGTCCTACACGGTGGTAAATGGGTGACCCAGAGGGCCTTGTGGCTGTACCAGTAGAGACAAAGAGTCTGGAGCAGCATAGACATCCCAGTGACATCTCAGGAGTGGCAGTGGTCAGGCTGAAGGTCCTGTGCTACTCATGAGCCAGAAAATTCCAGAGTCATTTATGCTGAAAAGACCTCCAGGATCACCGATTTCAACCATTAACCCAGCACTGCAAAAGCCACCATGTCCCCAAGTGCCACATCTGCACGTTCTTTGGGCACTTCCAGGGGTGGCGACTCTACCACTGCCCTGGGCAGCTGTGCCATTGCCTGGCAACCTTTCAGGGAAGAAGTTTTTCCTAATATTCAACGTAAACTGCCCTTGGCTAACTCACCCTCCTGCAGTTTGCAACACAGGGAACAGCAACCAGTGGGAAAGGGAGGTGGATTCTGGCACTGGCTGCAGTAGATGCTCTGCTGGACCATTTCCTTTGGAATGTGTGTGCTGGGAACTCAGAGAGTGCCCCTTGAACTCACAGGGAATCAGTACAAACAGTCAAGAACTGCAGCAGGTGCTGGGGCTGCTGACAGAGCTGTGGGCAGGATGCTCTCAGTGCCCACCCCATGTCCCCTTCTCCCACTTCATCCAAGTCCACCAAAGAGAGGCAATTCTTCACCCCTAGGGGATACTGGAGTGTGAGGGAACACTCACTTATGAGTATGAAGGGACTTTTATTTGGTTTGGCTTCCTGACTAATGTTCCCATGATGGATTTCCTTTCTGAATGGTGAGATGTCTTTGATTCGTAACCAAATTACCCAAATATTAAGAAATACCTGAGAGCCTCTGCATCATCTCTGTAGCTCTGACTATTGTCCTAAAGTCTGGGGAGAGATTTTTCTAATGGTTATCTCAGGAATGCTCATTTCTCAAGTCAAACCATGCAACAACTCTGTGTTTCCCACCTCCCCTGAAGATCCCTGGTCCAGCAGAACACTCCCAGCCAGAAGGCACAGCACGGGGACTGTGCTGTAGCAGTTGTATTTGGCACAGGCTCTGCCAAGGATCTGTTTGCAGGCACAGCTCCTGTCCTTGAAGCCACGTGCCCGGGGGTGCCAGTGGGCACACAGAGCTACCTTCACACTGCCCTGCCCACCCCTGCAACCTCTCCTCACAGCTTCTAAAATTCCTCTCACCAAGGGGGGCATTTCCTTATTATCAGCACCTGCTTGGCCAGGCAGATGCTCTGCCCACTTCCAGAGCCACCAGGACTGGAAGCTTTTGGGCATAACTACAGTGAGGTGTTAAAAGTGGCCGTGGGTAATTTATGGGCTGCAGCAGGGGCAGGAACACCCAGCACTGGGCACTGGGGCAGGAGCTCTGCTGGCAGCTCCACTGGCAGCTGAGGGAGGAGAAGGAGGGGGGGACACTGCTTGGGTCACAGCTTGCCATGTTCTCCATCCCTGCTCAGCACAGTCATGAGCCTGGAGACAAATGTGGTGATTCTCAGGTGCTGAAGTCCCAGGGAAGCTCTGCCAGGCAGAGGCACGTGGGAACATGCACACAAATGGGAGAGGTACCAAGTTGTTAGGGAGTGTCCAAAGGAGGGCAAAGGAGATGGGGAAGGGCCTGGAGGGGACACTGAGGGCACTTGGTGTGTTCAGCTGGAAAGAGGAGACTGAGGGGAGACCTCATTGCAGTCACAACTGCCTGGGAAGGGGCAGAGGAGGGGCAGACACTGAGCTCTGCTCTGTGGGGACCAGGGACAGCACCCAGGGAATGGCCTGGAGTTGTGTCAGGGCAGGTTTGGGTTGGGTATCAGGAAAAGGTTATTCCCCCAGAGGGTGGTGGGCACTGACCAGACTCCCCAGGGCAGTGGGCACAGCACTCAGGGAGTGCCTGGATGATGCTTTGGGGCACAGGGTGGGACTCTTGGGGATGGGCCTGTGCAGGGCTGAAGGTGGGACTTGCCTGTCCTTGTCCCTCCCAGCTCAGCCTATTCTGGGATTCTGTGAGGTGATGGAAGAATCACCACCGTGTCTGACAGAGAACAGACACACAAAAGTGGTATTCCTGTTTGGGTGGAACAGCAAGCTGTGCTTTCTACCTGAAGAGTTGGGCCCCTCTTGCTCTAAGGGAGTGCTGGCAGGGGTGTTGGTGGTGTGTAAAGCTGGCACAGCACTGCCTTGTCCTCCCAGATGAGAGCCCTGTGGTACCCACAGTTCCCTCCTTTGCTGCTGCTGGGCTGGGCTGGGGCTGCCCTGTCGTGCTGTGCACAAAGTTCACCATAGTTTGGCAACTGAAAGAGAATATCCAAGGGTTGGGACAACAAATTGCCAAAATAACTGTAAAGCAAGTCACTCCAAGTGGCATTTACTGCAGCCAAGAGTGTCTGAGTTCAGTGTCTCCTGCCCATTTGTCCTCCCAGACATCGGCCCTGACCTTAGAAAAGGCCTCTGGGTTTGAGTGGCAGAAAGATGTGCCTCTGAGTTCCCATTATAAAATAATCCATGGGAGCTCTGTCAGACACTTTGCCTTGTTATTCCAACTGTTCTAGGCACGGCTGAAGGTTAAAAACCTGATATTTCTCTTTATGGACAGTTATTTCCTCTGGCCTTCTGTCACCTCATCCTCTCCTTTGATATTTACTTTTAAATGGTATTTAATACTTCTCCAGGAACACCCCCTTGTCGCGGGGGAGGAGCTTGCGTGCCCTCATGAGGTTGAGAGCTGTGCTGGAGGTGGTTTGTGCCACCCGTAGGGTCTCCCATGCCAGACAGGTCTCAGCTGAAGGGTCAGACAAAGTGTGTCCATGGGCAGGATGGGCTCGCTGGCCCCATGACAACCATCCTAGGAGAAGGACAAACCAGGATGGGCTCGCTGGCCCCATGGCAACCATCCTAGGAGAAGGACAAACCAGGATGGGCTCGCTGGCCCCATGGCAACCATCCTAGGAGAAGGACAACTCCAACCCCAACCCGGGGCAGGTGGAGCTCACTTAGCCCTGTAAGGCCATCCATCTAAGAGAGGGATACTCTGACCAAACCTACGTCCTGAGGTATTCACTGTCACCGTCCAAGCTCGCTGGGCCGTGGCAGATGAACCTCAGGAGTAAAGGGTGGGGTCAGTTCTGTGCACGCTGAGCCTCACCTGAACAATCCACTGTGCAGCCTCAAAGGGTTCACCCACATTGCAAAGCCCTGTAGCGACAGGTGAGGGTCGGAAACGGCAGGTGATGGGAAGCAGCTGGAAGCGCCAGACCCAACCCTGCATGCAGGAGGGGCAGGATATGGGTCATTAGAGACTGACCCCGGAGATGACAGTCTGTGGGGCAGCATCCTGACTGACCAAGCAGCCTTTTCTAGGGACAGCACTGCTTGCTCCACACGCAGGGGGGCCCAGCAAAGGTGGCCTAAACAAAGCTCATCTCCACACCTGGTTGGATAACCGCGGCCAACCGGCATCTTCCATGCGGTCAAACGAAACCAAAGAGATTTCAAAGGCAGACACCTGCCTGCAAAGGTGTGCTCAAACTAACACTGGCATGTTGGAACATCAGAACCATGCTTGATACTGGGGATAGTGGATGTCCTGAGCGTCGTTCTGCTCTAATTGCCCACGAACTGTCACGGCTCAACATCGACATTGCTGCTCTCAGTGAAGTTCGTCTTCATGAGGAAGGGGCAGCCTTAAAGAACATGGTGCTGGTGTTGTAGTTTGGGATTATTATGTAAATTCTCTCCCCTGCCACTTAACTGCCCAGGCCAGCGGTTAACAAAAGAAGCAGTTAACTGTTGATCGCTCGGGTGGGGGCAGGTTTGTCTCTTTTGGTTTTTTTTTTTTTTGGATATTCTTCCCAGTCTTGGCTCGGCGGAACGCGGGAGTGGGGGCTCCAAGGAGGCAGCTGCCCTGCTGGTACTGCTGGGGTTTTTTCCTGGCTGTCTCGCTGCTGCCTACCCCGGACTACTTTTTTGTGCCGCGCTGCTGCTGCCTGCCTTGGATTTGCTTTTGGTTGCTCGTACCTTTCTGCTTCTTGGACGGGGAGCACAGGGGGAAGAGACTGAGTCCATCTGAAAGCCCACTGCTCGTCTGTCTCGCTGGAGAGGGACTGAAACTCACTCTGCAGCCAGCGGGCTGTGACAAGGACACTTAAGTATAACCTTTTCTCCCGGAGGAAAACCTGCTGGGTTTTGTTGTTTTGGTTTTTTTCTTTCTCTTGTGGTGTTAGGGAAGTGGGTTGCACTAGTCTGTTTACATATATATATATATATATATATATATCAGTTATCCTTCTTGTATTAAAATTCCTTTTCTTAAATTTGATAAAGAGTGGTGTGATTATTGTGGAGGAGGCCCCTCCCCTGCTTGTGGGTAAAACATTTTGGTTTTTTCCCCTCAAACCGAGACAGCTGGCTACACACTCTGCTGGTCAGGCAAGCCCAAAACCAACAGGAGTTGGCTTCATGATTAAAATCTCCATGGCCTCCAAACTTGAAAATCTGCTGACAGGTCACTCCAATCTCATTATGTCCTTACGCCTCCCTCTACACAACAAGCAACATGTTGTTCTTTTTAGCGTTTATGCCCCAACTCTCCAAGCTGACCCAGCGGAAAAAGACAAATTCTGCACTGACCTGCGCCGCCTCACCCGAAAGGTTCCTGCAGATGATAAGATCATAATCCTTGGTGACTTCAACGCCAGAGTAGGTAAGAATTCTGAAGCCTGGAAAGGAGTCCTGGGCAAGCATGGCCTTGGAAACTGCAACGACAACGGATGCCTCCTGCTAGAGTTTTGTGCAGAACGGCAGCTCACCATCACCAACACTGTCTTTCAACAGAAAGACAGCCTGAAGACAACCTGGATGCATCCTCGATCCAAGCACTGGCACCTCATTGACTATGTCTTAGTACAACAGAGAAATGTCAGCGATGTCCGTCATACCTGAGTCATGCCGAGTGCAGAATGTCAAACAGACACCACCTTGTGTGCTGCAAACTTAACCTCCACCTCAAGCCCAAACCTAAGAGTGGCGGCATTCCAAGGAGGAGGCTCCAAGTCAGCAATCTTCAAACAGCCACAGTGAGAGACAGCTTCCAGGGAAACCTTCAAACTAGACTTAAAGATAATCCCATAGATCCCTCTCCTGAAGCGCTTTGGCAACATATTAAAAGTTGCATCCTGCAGTCCTCTGAAGAGTCCCGAGGGTTCTCCTTGAAGAAAAACAAAGACTGGTTTGATGAGAACAACCAAGAGATTCAGGAATGGTTGAAGAAGAAGAGAACTGCTCACCAAGCACACCTTGCTCAGCCATCTTGCCATGTAAGAAAATCCGCCTTTCATCTTGCATGCAGTGAGCTCCAACAGAAACTTTGAGACATCCAGAACAAATGGTGGCTCAACCCAGCAGAAAAGACACAACTATGCGCAGATTTGGGTGACCAAAGAGGATTCTATGAGGCCCTGAAAGCAGTGTACGGACCCACACACCAGGTCAAATGCTTCTCACAGATAAAACCTCCATCCTGAACCGATGGTCTGAGCACTTTCAGACTCTCTTCAGAGCCAGCCGTGTAGTCCAAGGCTCAGCAATTCAGCACATTACACAACAACCGGTGAAACATGAATTGGATGCAGCCCCTACTATGGGAGAGATACTCAAGGCCATACAACAGGTGAAAACTGGCAAGGCAGCTGGGATTGATGGAATTCCACCTGAAATCTGGAAGCATGGAGGTCAAGCACTCCATGCCAAATTCCACGAGCTTGTTGTGCGTTGCTGGGAACAAGGGGAACTTCCACCAGATCTCTGTGATGCAGTCACCATCACCCTGTACAAGAAGAAAGGAGAAAAATCAGACTGCTCAAATTACCCAGGTATCACTTTGCTCTCCATTGCTGGTAAAATCCTTGCAAGAATATTCTGAGCAGATTAGTACCCACTATTGCAGAAGAACTTCTACCTGAAAGCCAGTGTGGTTTCAGAGCCAATAGGAGCACCACAGACATGGTGTTTGTTCTCAGGCAACTGCAAGAGAAGTGTAGGGAACAGAACAAAGGTCTCTATGTAACCTTCGTTGACCTCACCAAAGCTGTTGACACTGTGAGCAGAAAAGGGCTGTGGCAGATCTTGGAACGTTTAGGATGTCCCCCCAAGTTCCTCAAAAGGATCATCCTGCTACATGAGGATCAGCGTGGACAAGTCAGATATGGCGATGCACTCTCTGAGCCCTTTCCAATAACCAATGGTGTGAAACAAGGTTGTGTTCTTGCACCAACTCTATTCACAATCTTCTCCAGCATGATGCTCCAAAGAGCCACAGCAGAGCTCGATGAAGAAAACGGCATCTCCATCCGATATGGTACCGATGGAAGCCCATTCAGCCTGAGGTGACTGAAGGCCCACACCAAGACCCTGAATCACCTTGTCCAGAGCTGCTTTTGCTGACAATGCCACCCTCGTTGCTCACACAGAAGCAGCTCTGCAGCGCTTCACATCCTGCTTTGCAGAGGCTGCTGAGCTTTTTGGGCTGGAAGTCAGCCTGAAGAAGACAGAAGTTCTCTACCAACCTGTACCTCAGGAAGTCTTCCATCATCCTCACATCACCATAGGCAATTCAGAGCTTAAGTCAGTCCAGCAGTTCACCTGTCTGGGAAGTATCATTTCCTCAGACTGTAAGAACGACAAAGAGACAGACAACAGGCCAGCAAAGGCACACAGAGCCTTTGGAAAACTCCATAAAAGGGTCTAGTCCAATAAACACCTGAAGAAAAGTACAAAGATCAGTGTCTACAGAGCCATTGTTCTGTCTGCTCTCTTATATGGGTCTGAATCCTGGGTCATCTGTCACCACCTGCGGCTCCTCGAACGTTCCATCAGCGCTGCCTCCGTTCAATCCTAAACATCCACTGGGCTGGTTACGTGACCAGTGTGTCTGTTCTGAACAGGCAGGGTCAGCAGTATGGAGGCCATGCTGGTGAGAACGCAGCTGAGCTGGGCAGGGCACGTCTCCAGGATGGAGGATCACCCAGTGCCCAGGGCAGGGCACGTCTCCAGGATGGAGGATCACCCAGTGCCCAGGGCACATCTCCAGGATGGAGGATCACCCACTGCCCAGGGCACGTCTCCACGATGGAGGATCACCCACTGCCCAGGGCAGGGCACATCTCCAGGATGGAGGATCACCCACTGCCCAGGGCACGTCTCCAGGATGGAGGATCACCCACTGCCCAGGGCACATCTCCAGGATGGAGGATCACCCACTGCCCAGGGCAGGGCACATCTCCAGGATGGAGGATCACCCACTGCCCAGGGCACGTCTCCAGGATGGAGGATCACCCACTGCCCAGGGCAGGGCACGTCTCCAGGATGGAGGATCACCCACTGCCCAGGGCACATCTCCAGGATGGAGGATCACCCACTGCCTCCCAAAGATTGTGCTCTGTGGGGAACTCGCCACCCGCTGCCGCAAGAGAGGAGCCCCAAGAGGAGATACAAGGAATCCCTGAAACAACAGCTCAGCCTTGGCCATATTGACTGCCCCAATGGCCCACTCTGGCCTCCAATCGGGATTCATGGAGACACACCATTCCCGACGCTGCTGCTTCCTTTGGGAATGCAGCACAGTCAGTCTGGAGGAGAACAGACACCGCAGACAGAACCGTTCCTTGCCAATGTCACCCAGGGAGAGGTTCCCCTGTGCCTTTTGTGACCAGACCTGCCTGTCCCGTATCGGCCCTTTTAGCCACCAGCAGCTTGCAGCAAGCCTGGGTAGTGCCCTTCCCAAATCTTCATCCACGAAGCCTGACCATGATGATGATGATGATGATGATGATGATGATGATGATGATGATGATGGTATTTAATAGTATTTTTCTCCCATTTCTCTTTTGTTGGACCAAACAAACACACCTTACTCACTCTTAGTCCAACTTGACCTCCACTGCCTGAGCAGCCCCTGGTGCCATCCCCACACATCCTCCTCCTTGAGCAAGTTGTTCTTGAACATGGACGAAGAGCAGCGTCCACAGCTTGTGGTGGAGAGCTCAGAGATTGAGATAAAAATCTTACACTGATATTTCCTTGGCACGTTTTCCTTCCACTTCTCCCACAGTAATTTCCGTTTTTGCCCCTCTGTTCCCCAGTCGGCTTTGTCATCATCATTATCTCCCTCATTATTATTTAAAACTGAGGCTTCACACATTCTCACCTTCTCAACGCTGCAGAGTGAGCCCATTTAATCTTTTTCGGTCTGGATTTTCCCACTGTTTGTCTTAAGGAATTTGGACTGTCCTACCCAGGGTGATATTTGTCAATTGTTACTTAAACCACTTTGCAAACAAAGCAGGTTGGAAGAGGCGTAAAAGCTGCTCAAACATCCTTTCTCAGACTCGTGAGAACCAGAAGCCTGAGAAAATCTGCAGGTGTGAAGGTGCCAAGGGAATACACTGGAAATTAAGATCAGAGCAGAAAAAAGCCCCGGTTTTGTTTCCATCTGTGTTTGGTGTGGAGTACCACATTTGGGGTCTGTAAGCCTCAGAAGGTTCTGGAACACAGAGGAAAACAACAGATTCCAAGGACCAGACAGATGAAAGTCTGTCCCAGCACAGGGATGAACTTGTGTCTTACACTCAACATTAACTTTGTGCTGTGGCAAAACCTTGAGGATCCAAGTCTGGCCCCTGAGATCAGTGACAGGCCCTGGTGGCCCTGATGGCCCTGGTGGCCCTGATGGCCCTGGTGGCCCTGATGGCCCTGGTGGCCCTGGCAGGAGTGGCATTTTTGTGCCACCTCTGCTAGGTCAGACAAACCCCACCCCTCACAGTCTCCTCTTCACTGAGGGCAGATGAAAACAAGGTGTGTCCTCCCTGAGCACATCCAAATGTGCCCCTTCCGTGGGCCAGGGCTGCCCAGCTATCAATGCCAGCTGAGACCAGGCTGCAGCAGGGCAGCAATTCTTCACAGAGCCTCGATGACAGACCTTCTGGTAAGCAAAACCATTAGGAGAGAAATGCTGCCAGGAATCCCAAATCCCTGCCTCTGGCATGCTGAGCTTTGGAAGCTTCACATTCAAAACTGCCTCATGGGACATGGTTTGTCCAGAGGGGTTTTGACTCAGGAGTTCTCCTTTCAGCTTCCCCTTCTTCAGGTCATGCCATGCTGACTCCAATTCCACGCTGATCTCTGCTGAATTCATGGCTGTTACCTCCTTTTAGCCATTCCCACATCTTCTAACAGAGTCCCCTCCCTTTTGTCCTGGTGCTTGTCCACAGAATCTTCATTATGATCTCATGTTCACTAATCAAAATTAGCACAATTTTCCACCTGTGGTTTGTGATTCTCTGCCTTGGAGAGCACACAAATGTTCTGGTGCAGATGGTCTCCAGGTCTCCAGGTTGGGGATGAACCAGCTCTGTGTGCTCATCATGAAGCCCTTTGCATCCTTTGCTGCACTGGGAGATGTGTGGCCTCCCCAGAGGGGACAGGGCCAAACACTTCTTGGTGCTGCCAAATGACAACAGGCAATGGCCACAAGTTCCACCTCAGGAGGTTCAGGTTGGGCTTAGGAAAATGCTTCTCCAGGAAGCTGGGACAGGCCATCAAAGAAGGGGGAACCTCCACCCTTGGGGGTGTATAAGGGGGTTGATGAGACTCAGTGGGAAAGCCTTGACTGCTGCAATGTGGTGTTCCAGAGGGTCCAGCCCTGAGTGGGAGGATGGAGTGGGAACCTCCAGAACCCTCCTCCACTGTCACCTCTGTGGATCAGTGACCATCACTGACCCAGCTGCAGCTTCTCTCAGCTGCCAGACCAGGTGACTCTCATGTTCACCAGGACTTCACAGACTGCCCAGGGCAAGGGTGGAGCCTCCATACCTGGAAATGTCCAATAAACCCATGGATGTGGCAATGTGGGACATGGCTCAGTGGTGACCATGGCAGTGCTGGGAGAACGTTGGACTCCATGGTCCTAGAGGGCTTTTCTAACCTGAATGCCTCTGTGGTTCCATGATTCTGAGACTTGTCTGGGTGCTGTGACCTTCATCTCTGCAAACAACGATCAGGGTGACGTGATGTGGCAAACGACAAACCCTTTGGAATAAATAAATAGAGAAATAAATCCCACAGGCTTCAGCTGCTCCCTGGAGCCTCCCAGCTCTCCTGCTGCCCTCTGACCACCTCTGTGACCTCTGGGTGGCTTGTCTGATGGATCATGTCAATGAACATCTCCTGGGTGAAACGTTTAAGGAACTGCCCCAATCACTTTGGAAGAGGTTTGGACTCATTGAGATGACCAAGGTTAACCTGGGGCCACCCTTCTCCTCTCCCCCTCTGCCTGAGCTCAGAAATCAGCTGACACAGTTAAGCTGACAGGCAGTAGATTTATGTGTCCTTTGCTCCTGGCATTCTGTCCTGTCTGGGTGGCACTCTGGGGCTGGTGATCTTTGTGGCATGTGGCAAGGCCAGAGCGTCTTGGCTTCTGGGCTTGTTCTTTAGGGGGGTTATTTCTCCAGGGTGTGCTCATCAGCCAGCCATGCCCAGGGGCTATTTTTGCAGACATACCTAGAGAGCCAGGAAGGAGGCCAAAACCTTCCAGAGAAGATAAACTGCAGATCTCAATGCCCTTATCAGTGAGATGCACGTTCATCACCTACAAAGGAGATGCAAATTGTGCAGCAGGATAAATGAAGGAAGAGAAGAGGGACAAGAAAAGCACTTGAAATATCAGAGAGCCACTTGGAAGATGATGGATGGGTGGGAAAATCCTACACCAGGAAGAGAAAGATGGATTTTTAGTGTAGGTGTATGAGACAGAGAACTAAAATTGTGCTTTGTAAAATGAACATGTGCACAAAGCCCAGAAATTTTGTCTTCATGTGTTTGCAGAAGGGAAGCAGCAGCAACCAATGGTTTATTTGATTGTTCTCTGCTTTTTGGGGCCCTTGGAGTTTTCTTCTGTGCCTCCCT